>NW_027473565.1:0-58880 GCF_050947335.1 Megachile rotundata | reverse complement strand
GAGTTAGATTGATAATAATAAGAGTAGTGAGTAAAGTAGCTGTCGTTCTATCGATCATATCTGCATAATATGGTTAATAATATGAGTTAGATTGATAATAGTGAGTGTAATAAGTATAGTAATTGTCGTTCTGTCGATCATATAAGCATAATATGGCTAATAATATGAGTTAGATTGATAATAATAAGAGTAATAAGTATAGTAATTATCGTTCTTTCGATCATATTAGCATAATATGGCTAATAATATGAGTTAGATTGATAATAATAAGAGTAATAAGTATAGTAATTGTCGTTCTATCGATCATATAAGCATAATATGGCTAATAATATGATTTAGATTGATTATAATAAGAGTATTAAGTATAGTAATTGTCGTTCTATCGATCATATTTGCATAATATGGTTAATAATATGAGTTAGATTGATAATAATAAGAGTAGTGAGTAAAGTAATTGTCGTTCTATCGATCATATCTGCATAATATGGTTAATAATATGAGTTAGATTGATAATAATAATAGTAATGAGTATAGTAAATGTCGTTCTATCGATCATATAAGCATAATATGGCTAATAATATGAGTTAGATTGATAATAATAAGAGTAGTGAGTACAGTAATTGTCGTTCTGTCGATCATATAAGCATAATATGGCTAATAATATGAGTTAGATTGATAATAATAAGAGTAATAAGTATAGTAATTGTCGTTCTATCGACCACATAAACATAATATGGCTAATAATATGAGTTAGATTGATAATAATAAGAGTCATGAGTATAGTAATTGTCGTTCTATCGATCATATTAGCATAATATGGCTAATAATATGAGTTAGATTGATAATAATAAGTGTAATAAGTATAGTAATTGTCGTTCTATCGATCATATAAGCATATTATGGCTAATAACATGAGTTAGATTGATAATAGTAAGAGTAATGAGTATAGTAATTGTCGTTCTATCGATCATATAAGTATAATATGGCTAATAATATGAGTTAGATTGATAATAATATGAGTAATAAGTATAGTAATTATCGTTCTACCGGTCATATAAGCATAATATGGTTAATAATATGAGTTAGATTGATAACAGGGAGTGTAATAAGAATAGTAATTGTCGTTCTATCGATCATATAAGCATAATATGGCTAATAATATGAGTTAGATTGATAATAATAAGAGTAATAAGTATAGTAATTGTCGTTCTATCGATCACATAAGCATAATATCGCTAATAAAATGAGTTAGATTGATAATAATAAGAGTAATGAGTATAGTAAGTGTCGTTCCATCGATCATATAGGCATAATATGGCTAATAATATGAGTTAGATTGATAATAATAAGAGTAGTGAGTACAGTAATTGTCGTTCTATCGATCACATCTGCATAATATGGTTAATAATATGAGTCAGATTGATAATAGTGAGTGTAATAAGTACAGTAATTGTCGTTCTGTCGATCATATAAGCATAATATGGCTAATAATATGAGTTAGATTGATACTAATAAGAGTAATAAGTATAGTAATTGTCGTTCTATCGACCACATAAACATAATATGGCTAATAATATGAGTTAGATTGATAATAATAAGAGTAATGAGTATAGTAATTGTCGTTCTATCGATCATATTAGCATAATATGGCTAATAATATGAGTTAGATTGATAATAATAAGTGTAATAAGTATAGTAATTGTCGTTCTATCGATCATATAAGCATATTAAGGCTAATAACATGAGTTAGATTGATAATAGTAAGAGTAATGAGTATAGTAATTGGCGTTCTATCGATCATATAAGTATAATATGGCTAATAATATGAGTTAGATTCATAATAATAATAGTAATGAGTATAGTAATTGTCGTTCTATCGATCATATCTGCATAATATGGCTAATAATATGAGTTAGATTGATAATAATTAGAGTAATAAGTATAGTAATTATCTTTCTACCGATCATATAAGCATAATACGGTTAATAATATGAGTTAGATTGATAATAGTGAGTGTAATAAGTATAGTAATTGTCGTTCTGTCGATCATATAAGCATAATATGGCTAATAATATGAGTTAGATTGATAATAATAAGAGTAATAAGTATAGTAATTGTCGTTCTATCGATCATATCTGCATAATATGGTTAATAATATGAGTTAGATTGATAATAGTGAGTGTAATAAGTATAGTAATTGTCGTTCTGTCGATCATATAAGCATAATATGGCTAATAATATGAGTTAGATTGATAATAATAAGAGTAATAAATATAGTAATTATCGTTCTACCGATCATATAAGCATAATATGGTTAATAATATGAGTTAGATTGATAACAGGGAGTGTAATAAGAATAGTAATTGTCGTCCTGTCGATCATATAAGCGTAATATGGCTAATAATATGAGTTAGATTGATAATAATAAGAGTAATGAGTATAGTAATTGTCGTTCTATCGATCATATTAGCATAATATGGCTAATAATATGAGTTAGATTGATAATAATAAGTGTAATAAGTATAGTAATTGTCGTTCTATCGATCATATAAGCATATTATGGCTAATAATATGAGTTAGACTGATAATAGTAAGAATAATGAGTATAGTAATTGTCGTTCTATCGATCATATAAACATAATATGGCTAATAATATGAGTTAGATTGATAATAATATGAGTAATAAGTATAGTAATTATCGTTCTACCGGTCATATAAGCATAATATGGTTAATAATATGAGTTAGATTGATAACAGGGAGTGTAATAAGAATAGTAATTGTCGTTCTGTCGATCATATAAGCATAATATGGCTAATAATATGAGTTAGATTGATAATAATAATAGTAATGAGTATAGTAATTGTCGTTCTATCGATCATATCTGCATAATATGGTTAATAATATGAGTTGGATTGATAATAATAAGAGTAATAAGTATAGTAATTGTCGTTCTGTCGATCATATAAGCATAATGTGGCTAATAATATGAGTTAGATTGATAATAATAAGAGTAATAAGTATAGTAATTATCTTTCTACCGATCATATAAGCATAATATGGTTAATAATATGAGTTAGATTGATAATAGTGAGTGTAATAAGTATAGTAATTGTCGTTCTGTCGATCATATAAGCATAATATGGCTAATAATATGAGTTAGATTGATAATAATAAGAGTAATAAGTATAGTAATTGTCGTCCTATCGATCATATAAGCATAATATGGCTAATAATATGAGGTAGATTGATAATAATAAGAGTAATAAGTATAGTAATTGTCGTTCTATCGACCACATAAACATAATATGGCTAATAATATGAGTTAGATTGATAATAATAAGAGTCATGAGTATAGTAATTGTCGTTCTATCGATCATATTAGCATAATATGGCTAATAATATGAGTTAGATTGATAATAATAAGTGTAATAAGTATAGTAATTGTCGTTCTATCGATCATATAAGCATATTATGGCTAATAACATGAGTTAGATTGATAATAGTAAGAGTAATGAGTATAGTAATTGTCGTTCTATCGATCATATAAGTATAATATGGCTAATAATATGAGTTAGATTGATAATAATATGAGTAATAAGTATAGTAATTATCGTTCTACCGGTCATATAAGCATAATATGGTTAATAATATGAGTTAGATTGATAACAGGGAGTGTAATAAGAATAGTAATTGTCGTTCTATCGATCATATAAGCATAATATGGCTAATAATATGAGTTAGATTGATAATAATAAGAGTAATAAGTATAGTAATTGTCGTTCTATCGATCACATAAGCATAATATCGCTAATAAAATGAGTTAGATTGATAATAATAAGAGTAATGAGTATAGTAAGTGTCGTTCCATCGATCATATAGGCATAATATGGCTAATAATATGAGTTAGATTGATAATAATAAGAGTAGTGAGTACAGTAATTGTCGTTCTATCGATCACATCTGCATAATATGGTTAATAATATGAGTCAGATTGATAATAGTGAGTGTAATAAGTACAGTAATTGTCGTTCTGTCGATCATATAAGCATAATATGGCTAATAATATGAGTTAGATTGATACTAATAAGAGTAATAAGTATAGTAATTGTCGTTCTATCGACCACATAAACATAATATGGCTAATAATATGAGTTAGATTGATAATAATAAGAGTAATGAGTATAGTAATTGTCGTTCTATCGATCATATTAGCATAATATGGCTAATAATATGAGTTAGATTGATAATAATAAGTGTAATAAGTATAGTAATTGTCGTTCTATCGATCATATAAGCATATTAAGGCTAATAACATGAGTTAGATTGATAATAGTAAGAGTAATGAGTATAGTAATTGGCGTTCTATCGATCATATAAGTATAATATGGCTAATAATATGAGTTAGATTCATAATAATAATAGTAATGAGTATAGTAATTGTCGTTCTATCGATCATATCTGCATAATATGGCTAATAATATGAGTTAGATTGATAATAATTAGAGTAATAAGTATAGTAATTATCTTTCTACCGATCATATAAGCATAATACGGTTAATAATATGAGTTAGATTGATAATAGTGAGTGTAATAAGTATAGTAATTGTCGTTCTGTCGATCATATAAGCATAATATGGCTAATAATATGAGTTAGATTGATAATAATAAGAGTAATAAGTATAGTAATTGTCGTTCTATCGATCATATCTGCATAATATGGTTAATAATATGAGTTAGATTGATAATAGTGAGTGTAATAAGTATAGTAATTGTCGTTCTGTCGATCATATAAGCATAATATGGCTAATAATATGAGTTAGATTGATAATAATAAGAGTAATAAATATAGTAATTATCGTTCTACCGATCATATAAGCATAATATGGTTAATAATATGAGTTAGATTGATAACAGGGAGTGTAATAAGAATAGTAATTGTCGTCCTGTCGATCATATAAGCGTAATATGGCTAATAATATGAGTTAGATTGATAATAATAAGAGTAATGAGTATAGTAATTGTCGTTCTATCGATCATATTAGCATAATATGGCTAATAATATGAGTTAGATTGATAATAATAAGTGTAATAAGTATAGTAATTGTCGTTCTATCGATCATATAAGCATATTATGGCTAATAATATGAGTTAGACTGATAATAGTAAGAATAATGAGTATAGTAATTGTCGTTCTATCGATCATATAAACATAATATGGCTAATAATATGAGTTAGATTGATAATAATATGAGTAATAAGTATAGTAATTATCGTTCTACCGGTCATATAAGCATAATATGGTTAATAATATGAGTTAGATTGATAACAGGGAGTGTAATAAGAATAGTAATTGTCGTTCTGTCGATCATATAAGCATAATATGGCTAATAATATGAGTTAGATTGATAATAATAATAGTAATGAGTATAGTAATTGTCGTTCTATCGTTCATATCTGCATAATATGGTTAATAATATGAGTTGGATTGATAATAATAAGAGTAATAAGTATAGTAATTGTCGCTCTGTCGATCATATAAGCATAATGTGGCTAATAATATGAGTTAGATTGATAATAATAAGAGTAATAAGTATAGTAATTATCTTTCTACCGATCATATAAGCATAATATGGTTAATAATATGAGTTAGATTGATAATAGTGAGTGTAATAAGTATAGTAATTGTCGTTCTGTCGATCATATAAGCATAATATGGCTAATAATATGAGTTAGATTGATAGTAATAAGAGTAATAAGTATAGTAATTGTCGTCCTATCGATCATATAAGCATAATATGGCTAATAATATGAGGTAGATTGATAATAATAAGAGTAATAAGTATAGTAATTGTCGTTCTATCGATCACATAAGCATAATATCGCTAATAAAATGAGTTAGATTGATAATAATAAGAGTAATGAGTATAGTAAGTGTCGTTCCATCGATCATATAGGCATAATATGGCTAATAATATGAGTTAGATTGATAATAATAAGAGTAGTGAGTATAGTAATTGTCGTTCTATCGATCACATCTGCATAATATGGTTAATAATATGAGTCAGATTGATAATAGTGAGTGTAATAAGTACAGTAATTGTCGTTCTGTCGATCATATAAGCATAATATGGCTAATAATATGAGTTAGATTGATAATAATAAGAGTAATAAGTATAGTAATTGTCGTTCTATCGACCACATAAACATAATATGGCTAATAATATGAGTTAGATTGATAATAATAAGAGTAATGAGTATAGTAATTGTCGTTCTATCGATCATATTAGCATAATATGGCTAATAATATGAGTTAGATTGATAATAATAAGTGTAATAAGTATAGTAATTGTCGTTCTATCGATCATATAAGCATATTAAGGCTAATAACATGAGTTAGATTGATAATAGTAAGAGTAATGAGTATAGTAATTGGCGTTCTATCGATCATATAAGTATAATATGGCTAGTAATATGAGTTAGATTCATAATAATAATAGTAATGAGTATAGTAATTGTCGTTCTATCGATCATATCTGCATAATATGGCTAATAATATGAGTTAGATTGATAATAATTAGAGTAATAAGTATAGTAATTATCTTTCTACCGATCATATAAGCATAATACGGTTAATAATATGAGTTAGATTGATAATAGTGAGTGTAATAAGTATAGTAATTGTCGTTCTGTCGATCATATAAGCATAATATGGCTAATAATATGAGTTAGATTGATAATAATAAGAGTAATAAGTATAGTAATTGTGGTTCTATCGATCATATCTGCATAATATGGTTAATAATATGAGTTAGATTGATAATAGTGAGTGTAATAAGTATAGTAATTGTCGTTCTGTCGATCATATAAGCATAATATGGCTAATAATATGAGTTAGATTGATAATAATAAGAGTAATAAATATAGTAATTATCGTTCTACCGATCATATAAGCATAATATGGTTATTAATATGAGTTAGATTGATAACAGGGAGTGTAATAAGAATAGTAATTGTCGTCCTGTCGATCATATAAGCGTAATATGGCTAATAATATGAGTTAGATTGATAATAATAAGAGTAATGAGTATAGTAATTGTCGTTCTATCGATCATATTAGCATAATATGGCTAATAATATGAGTTAGATTGATAATAATAAGTGTAATAAGTATAGTAATTGTCGTTCTATCGATCATATAAGCATATTATGGCTAATAATATGAGTTAGACTGATAATAGTAAGAGTAATGAGTATAGTAATTGTCGTTCTATCGATCATATAAACATAATATGGCTAATAATATGAGTTAGATTGATAATAATATGAGTAATAAGTATTGTAATTATCGTTCTACCGGTCATATAAGCATAATATGGTTAATAATATGAGTTAGATTGATAACAGGGAGTGTAATAAGAACAGTAATTGTCGTTCTGTCGATCATATAAGCATAATATGGCTAATAATATGAGTTAGATTGATAATAATAATAGTAATGAGTATAGTAATTGTCGTTCTATCGATCATATCTGCATAATATGGTTAATAATATGAGTTGGATTGATAATAATAAGAGTAATAAGTATAGTAATTGTCGTTCTGTCGATCATATAAGCATAATGTGGCTAATAATATAAGTTAGATTGATAATAATAAGAGTAATAAGTATAGTGATTATCTTTCTACCGATCATATAAGCATAATATGGTTAATAATATGAGTTAGATTGATAATAGTGAGTGTAATAAGTATAGTAATTGTCGTTCTGTCGATCATATAAGCATAATATGGCTAATAATATGAGTTAGATTGATAATAATAAGAGTAATAAGTATAGTAATTGTCGTCCTATCGATCATATAAGCATAATATGGCTAATAATATGAGTTAGATTGATAATAATAAGAGTAATAAGTATAGTAATTGTCGTTCTATCGATCACATAAGCATAATATCGCTAACAAAATGAGTTAGATTGATAATAATAAGAGTAATGAGTATAGTAATTGTCGTTCTATCGATCATATCTGCATTATATGGTTAATAATATGAGTTAGATTGATAATATTGAGTGTAATAAGTATAGTAATTGTCGTTCTGTCGATCATATAATCATAATATGGCTAATAATATGAGTTAGATTGATAATAATAAGAGTAATATGTATAGTAATTGTCGTTCGATCGATCACATAAGCATAATATCGCTAATAATATGAGTTAGATTGATAATAATAAGAGTAATGAGTATAGTAAATGTCGTTCTATCGATCATATAGGCATAATATGGCTAATAATATGAGTTAGATTGATAATAATAAGAGTAGTGAGTAAAGTAAGTGTCGTTCTATCGATCATATCTGCATAATATGGTTAATAATATGAGTTAGATTGATAATAATAAGAGTAATGAGTATAGTAATTGTCGTTCTATCGATCGTATAAGCATAATATGGCTAATAATATGAGTTAGATTGATAATAATAAGAGTAATAAGTATAGTAATTATCGTTCTTTCGATCATATTAGCATAATATGGCTAATAATATGAGTTAGATTGATAATAATAAGAGTAATAAGTATAGTAATTGTCGTTCTATCGATCACATAAGCATAATATCGCTAATAATATGAGTTAGATTGATAATAATAATAGTAATGAGTATAGTAAATGTCGTTCTATCGATCATATAGGCATAATATGGCTAATAATATGAGTTAGATTGATAATAATAAGAGTAGTGAGTAAAGTAGTTGTCGTTCTATCGATCATATCTGCATAATATGGTTAATAATATGAGTTAGATTGATAATAGTGAGTGTAATAAGTATAGTAATTGTCGTTCTGTCGATCATATAAGCATAATATGGCTAATAATATGAGTTAGATTGATAATAATAAGAGTAATAAGTATAGTAATTATCGTTCTACCGATCATATAAGCATAATATGCTTAATAATATGAGTTAGATTGATAATAATAAGAGTAGTGAGTAAAGTAATTGTCGTTCTATCGATCATATCTGCATAATATGGTTAATAATATGAGTTAGATTGATAATAATAAGAGTAATGAGTACAGTAATTGTCGTTCTATCGATCGTATAAGCATAATATGGCTAATAATATGAGTTAGATTGATAATAATAAGAGTAATAAGTATAGTAATTATCGTTCTTTCGATCATATTAGCATAATATGGCTAATAATATGAGTTAGATTGATAATAATAAGAGTAATAAGTATAGTAATTGTCGTTCTATCGATCACATAAGCATAATATCGCTAATAATATGAGTTAGATTGATAATAATAATAGTAATGAGTATAGTAAATGTCGTTCTATCGATCATATAGGCATAATATGGCTAATAATATCAGTTAGATTGATAATAATAAGAGTAGTGAGTAAAGTAGTTGTCGTTCTATCGATCATATCTGCATAATATGGTTAATAATATGAGTTAGATTGATAATAGTGAGTGTAATAAGTATAGTAATTGTCGTTCTATCGATCATATAAGCATAATATGGCTAATAATATGATTTAGATTGATAATAATAAGAGTATTAAGTATAGTAATTGTCGTTCTATCGATCATATAAGCATAATATGGCTAATAATATGAGTTAGATTGATAATAATAAGAGTAATAAGTATAGTAATTGTCGTCCTATCGATCATATAAGCATAATATGGCTAATAATATGAGTTAGATTGATAATAATAAGAGTAGTGAGTATAGTAATTGTCGTTCTATCGATCATATAAGCATAATATGGCTAATAATATGAGTTAGATTGATAATAATAAGAGTATTAAGTATAGTAATTGTCGTTCTATCGATCATATAAGCATAATATGGTTAATAATATGAGTTAGATTGATAATAGTGAGTGTAATAAGTATAGTAATTGTCGTTCTGTCGATCATATAAGCATAATATGGCTAATAATATGAGTTAGATTGATAATAATAAGAGTAATGAGTATAGTAATTGTCGTTCTATCGATCATATTAGCATAATATGGCTAATAATATGAGTTAGATTGATAATAATAAGTGTAATAAGTATAGTAATTGTCGTTCTATCGATCATATAAGCATATTATGGCTAATAATATGAGTTAGATTGATAATAGTAAGAGTAATGAGTATAGTAATTGTCGTTCTATCGATCATATAAACATAATATGGCTAATAATATGAGTTAGATTGATAATAATATGAGTAATAAGTATAGTAATTATCATTCTACCGGTCATATAAGCATAATATGGTTAATAATATGGGTTAGATTGATAACAGGGAGTGTAATAAGAATAGTAATTGTCGTTCTGTCGATCATATAAGCATAATATGCCTAATAATATGAGTTAGATTGATAATAATAATAGTAATGAGTATAGTAATTGTCGTTCTATCGATCATATCTGCATAATATGGTTAATAATATGAGTTAGATTGATAATAATAAGAGTAATATGTATAGTAATTGTCGTTCTGTCGATCATATAAGCATAATGTGGCTAATAATATGAGTTTGATTGATAATAATAAGAGTAATAAGTATAGTAATTATCTTTCTACCGATCATATAAGCATAATATGGTTAATAATATGAGTTAGATTGATAATAGTGAGTGTAATAAGTATAGTAATTGTCGTTCTGTCGATCATATAAGCATAATATGGCTAATAATATGAGTTAGATTGATAATAATTAGAGTAATAAGTATAGTAATTGTCGTCCTATCGATCATATAAGCATAATATGGCTAATAATATGAGTTAGATTGATAATAATAAGAGTAATAAGTATAGTAATTGTCGTTCTATCGATCACATAAGCATAATATCGCCAACAAAATGAGTTACATTGATAATAATAAGAGTAATGAGTATAGTAATTGTCGTTCTATCGATCATATCTGCATAATATGGTTAATAATATGAGTTAGATTGATAATATTGAGTGTAATAAGTATAGTAATTGTCGTTCTGTCGATCATATAATCATAATATGGCTAATAATATGAGTTAGATTGATAATAATAAGAGTAATGTGTATAGTAATTGTCGTTCGATCGATCACATAAGCATAATATCGCTAATAATATGAGTTAGATTGATAATAATAAGAGTAATGAGTATAGTAAATGTCGTTCTATCGATCATATAGGCATAATATGGCTAATAATATGAGTTAGATTGATAATAATAAGAGTAGTGAGTAAAGTAATTGTCATTCTATCGATCATATCTGCATAATATGGTTAATAATATGAGTTAGATTGATAATAATAATAGTAATGAGTATAGTAAATGTCGTTCTATCGATCATGTAGGCATAATATGGCTAATAATATGAGTTAGATTGATAATAATAAGAGTAGTGAGTAAAGTAGCTGTCGTTCTATCGATCATATCTGCATAATATGGTTAATAATATGAGTTAGATTGATAATAGTGAGTGTAATAAGTATAGTAATTGTCGTTCTGTCGATCATATAAGCATAATATGGCTAATAATATGAGTTAGATTGATAATAATAAGAGTAATAAGTATAGTAATTGTCGTTCGATCGATCACATAAGCATAATATGGCTAATAATATGAGTTAGATTGATAATAATAAGAGTAATAAGTATAGTAATTATCGTTCTTTCGATCATATTAGCATAATATGGCTAATAATATGAGTTAGATTGATAATAATAAGAGTAATAAGTATAGTAATTGTCGTTCTATCGATCATATAAGCATAATATGGCTAATAATATGATTTAGATTGATTATAATAAGAGTATTAAGTATAGTAATTGTCGTTCTATCGATCATATTTGCATAATATGGTTAATAATATGAGTTAGATTGATAATAATAAGAGTAGTGAGTAAAGTAATTGTCGTTCTATCGATCATATCTGCATAATATGGTTAATAATATGAGTTAGATTGATAATAATAAGAGTAATGAGTATAGTAATTGTCGTTCTATCGATCGTATAAGCATAATATGGCTAATAATATGAGTTAGATTGATAATAATAAGAGTAATAAGTATAGTAATTATCGTTCTTTCGATCATATTAGCATAATATGGCTAAT
The DNA here is from genome assembly GCF_050947335.1 of Megachile rotundata. Taxonomy (NCBI): domain Eukaryota; kingdom Metazoa; phylum Arthropoda; class Insecta; order Hymenoptera; family Megachilidae; genus Megachile; species Megachile rotundata. The sequence continues at coordinate 46,767 of NW_027473565.1, read as the reverse complement.
AATATGAGTTAGATTGATAATAATAAGAGTAATAAGTATAGTAATTGTCATTCTACCGGTCATATAAGCATAATATGGTTAATAATATGGGTTAGATTGATAACAGGGAGTGTAATAAGAATAGTAATTGTCGTTCTGTCGATCATATAAGCATAATATGCCTAATAATATGAGTTAGATTGATAATAATAATAGTAATGAGTATAGTAATTGTCGTTCTATCGATCATATCTGCATAATATGGTTAATAATATGAGTTAGATTGATAATAATAAGAGTAATATGTATAGTAATTGTCGTTCTGTCGATCATATAAGCATAATGTGGCTAATAATATGAGTTTGATTGATAATAATAAGAGTAATAAGTATAGTAATTATCTTTCTACCGATCATATAAGCATAATATGGTTAATAATATGAGTTAGATTGATAATAGTGAGTGTAATAAGTATAGTAATTGTCGTTCTGTCGATCATATAAGCATAATATGGCTAATAATATGAGTTAGATTGATAATAATTAGAGTAATAAGTATAGTAATTGTCGTCCTATCGATCATATAAGCATAATATGGCTAATAATATGAGTTAGATTGATAATAATAAGAGTAATAAGTATAGTAATTGTCGTTCTATCGATCACATAAGCATAATATCGCCAACAAAATGAGTTACATTGATAATAATAAGAGTAATGAGTATAGTAATTGTCGTTCTATCGATCATATCTGCATAATATGGTTAATAATATGAGTTAGATTGATAATATTGAGTGTAATAAGTATAGTAATTGTCGTTCTGTCGATCATATAATCATAATATGGCTAATAATATGAGTTAGATTGATAATAATAAGAGTAATGTGTATAGTAATTGTCGTTCGATCGATCACATAAGCATAATATCGCTAATAATATGAGTTAGATTGATAATAATAAGAGTAATGAGTATAGTAAATGTCGTTCTATCGATCATATAGGCATAATATGGCTAATAATATGAGTTAGATTGATAATAATAAGAGTAGTGAGTAAAGTAATTGTCATTCTATCGATCATATCTGCATAATATGGTTAATAATATGAGTTAGATTGATAATAATAATAGTAATGAGTATAGTAAATGTCGTTCTATCGATCATGTAGGCATAATATGGCTAATAATATGAGTTAGATTGATAATAATAAGAGTAGTGAGTAAAGTAGCTGTCGTTCTATCGATCATATCTGCATAATATGGTTAATAATATGAGTTAGATTGATAATAGTGAGTGTAATAAGTATAGTAATTGTCGTTCTGTCGATCATATAAGCATAATATGGCTAATAATATGAGTTAGATTGATAATAATAAGAGTAATAAGTATAGTAATTGTCGTTCGATCGATCACATAAGCATAATATGGCTAATAATATGAGTTAGATTGATAATAATAAGAGTAATAAGTATAGTAATTATCGTTCTTTCGATCATATTAGCATAATATGGCTAATAATATGAGTTAGATTGATAATAATAAGAGTAATAAGTATAGTAATTGTCGTTCTATCGATCATATAAGCATAATATGGCTAATAATATGATTTAGATTGATTATAATAAGAGTATTAAGTATAGTAATTGTCGTTCTATCGATCATATTTGCATAATATGGTTAATAATATGAGTTAGATTGATAATAATAAGAGTAGTGAGTAAAGTAATTGTCGTTCTATCGATCATATCTGCATAATATGGTTAATAATATGAGTTAGATTGATAATAATAAGAGTAATGAGTATAGTAATTGTCGTTCTATCGATCGTATAAGCATAATATGGCTAATAATATGAGTTAGATTGATAATAATAAGAGTAATAAGTATAGTAATTATCGTTCTTTCGATCATATTAGCATAATATGGCTAATAATATGAGTTAGATTGATAATAATAAGAGTAATAAGTATAGTAATTGTCGTTCTATCGACCACATAAACATAATATGGCTAATAATATGAGTTAGATTGATAATATTAAGAGTAATGAGTATAGTAAATGTCGTTCTGTCGATCATATAAGCATAATATGGCTAATAATATGAGTTAGATTGATAATAATAAGAGTAATAAGTATAGTAATTGTCGTTCTATCGATCATATAAGCATAATTTGGCTAATAATATGAGTTAGATTGATAACAATAAGAGTAATAAGTATAGTAATTATCGTTCTACCGATCATATAAACATAACATGGTTAATAATATGAGTTAGATTGATAACAGGGAGTGTATTAAGAATAGTAATTGTCGTTCTGTCGATCATATAAGCATAATATGGCTAATAATATGAGTTAGATTGATAATAATAAGAGTAATACGTATAGTAATTGTCGTTCTATCGATCATATAAGCATAATATGGCAAATAATATGAGTTAGATTGATAATAATAAGAGTAATCAGTATAGTAATTGTCGTTCTATCGATCATATCTGCATAATATGGTTAATAATATGAGTCAGATTGATAATAGTGAGTGTAATAAGTACAGTAATTGTCGTTCTGTCGATCATATAAGCATAATATGGCTAATAATATGAGTTAGATTGATAATAATAAGAGTAATAAGTATAGTAATTGTCGTTCTATCGACCACATAAACATAATATGGCTAATAATATGAGTTAGATTGATAATAATAAGAGTAATAAGTATAGTAATTGTCGTTCTATCGATCATATAAGCATAATATGGCTAATAATATGAGTTAGATTGATAATAATAAGAATAATCAGTATAGCAATTGTCGTTCTATCGATCATATCTGCATAATATGGTTAATAATATGAGTTAGATTGATAATAGTGAGTGTAATAAGTATAGTAATTGTCGTTCTGTCGATCATATAAGCATAATATGGCTAATAATATGAGTTAGATTGATAATAATAAGAGTAATACGTATAGTAATTGTCGTTATATCGATCATATAAGCATAATATGGCAAATAATATGAGTTAGATTGATAATAATAAGAGTAATCAGAATAGTAATTGTCGTTCTATCGATCATATCTGCATAATATGGTTAATAATATGAGTCAGATTGATAATAGTGAGTGTAATAAGTACAGTAATTGTCGTTCTGTCGATCATATAAGCATAATATGGCTAATAATATGAGTTAGATTGATAATAATAAGAGTAATAAGTATAGTAATTGTCGTTCTATCGACCACATAAACATAATATGGCTAATAATATGAGTTAGATTGATAATAATAAGAGTAATAAGTATAGCAATTGTCGTTCTATCGATCATATCTGCATAATATGGTTAATAATATGAGTTAGATTGATGATAGTGAGTGTAATAAGTATAGTAATTGTCGTTCTGTCGATCATATAAGCATAATATGGCTAATAATATGAGTTAGATTGATAATAATAAGAGTAATAAGTATAGTAATTGTCGTTCTATCGTTCATATAAGCATAATTTGGCTAATTATATGAGTTAGATTGATAATAATAAGAGTAATAAGTATAGTAATTATCGTTCTACCGATCATAGAAACATAACATGGTTAATAATATGAGTTAGATTGATAACAGGGAGTGTAATAAGAATAGTAATTGTCGTTCTGTCGATCATATAAGCACAATATGGCTAATAAGATGAGTTAGATTGATAATAATAAGAGTAATGAGAATAGTAATTGTCGTTCTATCGATCATATCTGCATAATATGGTTAATAATATGAGTTAGTTTGATAATAGTGAGTGTAATAAGTATAGTAATTGTCGTTCTGTCGATCATATAAGCATAATATGGCTAATAATATGAGTTACATTGATAATAATAAGAGTAATAAGTATTGTAATTGTCGTTTTATCGACCACATAAGCATAATATGGCTAATAATATGAGTTAGATTGATAATAATAAGAGTAATGAGTATAGTAAATGTAGTTCTATCGATCATATAAGCATAATATGGCTAATAACATGAGTTAGATTGATAATAATAAGAGTCATACGTATAGTAATTGTCGTTCTATCGATCATATAAGCATAATTTGGCTAATAATGTGAGTTAGATTGATAATAATAAGAGTAATAAGTATAGTAATTATCGTTCTACCGATCATATAAGCATAACATGGTTAATAATATGAGTTAGATTGATAACAGGGAGTGTAATAAGAATAGTAATTGTCGTTCTGTCGATCATATAAGCATAATATGGCTAATAATATGAGTTAGATTGATAATAACAAGAGTAATAAGTATAGTAATTGTCGTTCTATCGACCACATAAGCATAATATGGCTAATAATATGAGTTAGATTGATAATAATAAGATTAATGAGTATAGTAAATGTAGTTCTATCGATCATATAAGCATAATATGGCTAATAATATGAGTTAGATTGATAATAATAAGAGTCATAAGTATAGTAATTGTCGTTCTATCGATCATATAAGCATAATTTGGCTAATAATGTGAGTTAGATTGATAATAATAAGAGTAATAAGTATAGTAATTATCGTTCTACCGATCATATAAGCATAACATGGTTAATAATATGAGTTAGATTGATAACAGGGAGTGTAATAAGAATAGTAATTGTCGTTCTGTCGATCATATAAGCATAATATGGCTAATAAGATGAGTTAGATTGATAATAATAAGAGTAATGAGTATAGTAATTGTCGTTCTATCGATCATATCTGCATAATATGGTTAATAATATGAGTTAGATTGATAATAGTGAGTGTAATAAGTATAGTAATTGTCGTTCTGTCGCTCATATAAGCATAATATGGCTAATAATATGAGTTAGATTGATAATAATAAGAGTAATAAGTATAGTAATTGTCGTTCTATGGATCATATAAGCATAATATGGCTAATAATATGAGTTAGATTGATAATAATAAGAATAATCAGTATAGCAATTGTCGTTCTATCGATCATATCTGCATAATATGGTTAATAATATGAGTTAGATTGATAATAGTGAGTGTAATAAGTATAGTAATTGTCGTTCTGTCGATCATATAAGCATAATATGGCTAATAATATGAGTTAGATTGATAATAATAAGAGTAATAAGTATAGTAATTGTCGTTCTATCGATCATATAAGCATAATTTGGCTAATAATATGAGTTAGATTGATAACAATAAGAGTAATAAGTATTGTAATTATCGTTCTACCGATCATATAAACATAACGTGGTTAATAATATGAGTTAGATTGATAATAGTGAGTGTAATAAGTATAGTAATTGTCGTTCTGTCGATCATATAAGCATAATATGGCTAATAATATGAGTTAGATTGATAATAATAAGAGTAATACGTATAGTAATTGTTGTTCTATCGATCATATAAGCATAATATGGCAAATAATATGAGTTAGATTGATAATAATAAGAGTAATCAGTATAGTAATTGTCGTTCTATCGATCATATCTGCATAATATGGTTAATAATATGAGTCAGATTGATAATAGTGAGTGTAATAAGTACAGTAATTGTCGTTCTGTCGATCATATAAGCATAATATGGCTAATAATATGAGTTAGATTGATAATAATAAGAGTAATAAGTATAGTAATTGTCGTTCTATCGACCACATAAACATAATATGGCTAATAATATGAGTTAGATTGATAATAATAAGAGTAATAAGTATAGTAATTGTCGTTCTATCGATCATATAAGCATAATATGGCTAATAATATGAGTTAGATTGATAATAATAAGAATAATAAGTATAGTAATTATCGTTCTACCGATCATATAAACATAACATGGTTAATAATATGAGTCAGATTGATAACAGGGAGTGTAATAAGAATAGTAATTGTCGTTCTGTCGATCATATAAGCATAATATGGCTAATAAGATGAGTTAGATTGATAATAATAAGAGTAATGAGAATAGTAATTGTCGTTCTATCGATCATATCTGCATAATATGGTTAATAATATGAGTTAGATTGATAATAGTGAGTGTAATAAGTATAGTAATTGTCGTTCTGTCGATCATATAAGCATAATGTGGCTAATAATATGAGTTAGAATGATAATAATAAGAGTAATAAGTATAGTAATTATCTTTCTACCGATCATATAAGCATAACATGGTTAATAATATGAGTTAGATTGATAACAGGGAGTGTAATAAGTATAGTAATTGTCGTTCTATCGATCATATAAGCATATTATGGCTAATAATATGAGTTAGATTGATAATAGTAAGAGTAATGAGTATAGTAATTGTCGTTCTATCGATCATATAAACATAATATGGCTAATAATATGAGTTAGATTGATAATAATAAGAGTAATGAGTTTAGTAAATGTCACTCTATCGATCATATAGGCATAATATGGCTAATAATATGAGTTAGATTGATAATAATAAGAGTAATAAGTATAGTAATTGTCGTCGTATCGATCATATAAGCATAATATGGCTAATAATATGAGTTAGATTGATAATAGTAAGAGTAATGAGTATAGTAATTGTCGTTCTATCGATCATATAAGCATAATATGGCTAATAATATGAGTTAGATTGATAATAATAAGAGTAATGAGTATAGTAATTGTCGTTCTGTCGATCATATAAGCATAATATGGCTAATAATATGAGTTAGATTGATAATAGTAAGAGTAGTGAGTATAGTAATTGTCGTTCTATCGATCATATAAGCATAATATGGCTAATAATATGAGTTAGATTGATAATAATAAGAGTAATAAGTATAGTAATTGTCGTCCTATCGATCATATAAGCATAATATGGATAATGATATGAGTTAGATTGATAACAATAAGAGTAATGAGTATAGTAATTGTCGTTCTATCGATCATATAAGCATAATATGGCTAATAATATGAGTTAGATTGATAATAATAAGAGTAATAAGTATAGTAATTGTCGTCCTATCGATCATATAAGCATAATATGGCTAATAATAAGAGTTAGATTGATAATAATATGAGTAATGAGTATAGTAAATGTCGTTCTATCGATCATGTAGGCATAATATGGCTAATAATATGAGTTAGATTGATAATAATAAGAGTAGTGAGTAAAATAGCTGTCGTTCTATCGATCATATCTGCATAATATGGTTAATAATATGAGTTAGATTGATAATAGTGAGTGTAATAAGTATAGTAATTGTCGTTCTGTCGATCATATAAGCATAATATGGCTAATAATATGAGTTAGATTGATAATAATAAGAGTAATAAGTATAGTAATTGTCGTTCGATCGATCACATAAGCATAATATGGCTAATAATATGAGTTAGATTGATAATAATAAGAGTAATAAGTATAGTAATTATCGTTCTTTCGATCATATTAGCATAATATGGCTAATAATATGAGTTAGATTGATAATAATAAGAGTCATAAGTATAGTAATTGTCGTTCTATCGATCATATAAGCATAATTTGGCTAATAATGTGAGTTAGATTGATAATAATAAGAGTAATAAGTATAGTAATTATCGTTCTACCGATCATATAAGCATAACATGGTTAATAATATGAGTTAGATTGATAACAGGGAGTGTAATAAGAATAGTAATTGTCGTTCTGTCGATCATATAAGCATAATATGGCTAATAAGATGAGTTAGATTGATAATAATAAGAGTAATGAGTATAGTAATTGTCGTTCTATCGATCATATCTGCATAATATGGTTAATAATATGAGTTAGATTGATAATAGTGAGTGTAATAAGTATAGTAATTGTCGTTCTGTCGCTCATATAAGCATAATATGGCTAATAATATGAGTTAGATTGATAATAATAAGAGTAATAAGTATAGTAATTGTCGTTCTATGGATCATATAAGCATAATATGGCTAATAATATGAGTTAGATTGATAATAATAAGAATAATCAGTATAGCAATTGTCGTTCTATCGATCATATCTGCATAATATGGTTAATAATATGAGTTAGATTGATAATAGTGAGTGTAATAAGTATAGTAATTGTCGTTCTGTCGATCATATAAGCATAATATGGCTAATAATATGAGTTAGATTGATAATAATAAGAGTAATAAGTATAGTAATTGTCGTTCTATCGATCATATAAGCATAATTTGGCTAATAATATGAGTTAGATTGATAACAATAAGAGTAATAAGTATAGTAATTATCGTTCTACCGATCATATAAACATAACGTGGTTAATAATATGAGTTAGATTGATAATAGTGAGTGTAATAAGTATAGTAATTGTCGTTCTGTCGATCATATAAGCATAATATGGCTAATAATATGAGTTAGATTGATAATAATGAGAGTAATACGTATAGTAATTGTCGTTCTATCGATCATATAAGCATAATATGGCAAATAATATGAGTTAGATTGATAATAATAAGAGTAATCAGTATAGTAATTGTCGTTCTATCGATCATATCTGCATAATATGGTTAATAATATGAGTCAGATTGATAATAGTGAGTGTAATAAGTACAGTAATTGTCGTTCTGTCGATCATATAAGCATAATATGGCTAATAATATGAGTTAGATTGATAATAATAAGAGTAATAAGTATAGTAATTGTCGTTCTATCGACCACATAAACATAATATGGCTAATAATATGAGTTAGATTGATAATAATAAGAGTAATAAGTGTAGTAATTGTCGTTCTATCGATCATATAAGCATAATATGGCTAATAATATGAGTTAGATTGATAATAATAAGAATAATAAGTATAGTAATTATCGTTCTACCGATCATATAAACATAACATGGTTAATAATATGAGTCAGATTGATAACAGGGAGTGTAATAAGAATAGTAATTGTCGTTCTGTCGATCATATAAGCATAATATGGCTAATAAGATGAGTTAGATTGATAATAATAAGAGTAATGAGAATAGTAATTGTCGTTCTATCGATCATATCTGCATAATATGGTTAATAATATGAGTTAGATTGATAATAGTGAGTGTAATAAGTATAGTAATTGTCGTTCTGTCGATCATATAAGCATAATGTGGCTAATAATATGAGTTAGAATGATAATAATAAGAGTAATAAGTATAGTAATTATCTTTCTACCGATCATATAAGCATAACATGGTTAATAATATGAGTTAGATTGATAACAGGGAGTGTAATAAGTATAGTAATTGTCGTTCTATCGATCATATAAGCATATTATGGCTAATAATATGAGTTAGATTGATAATAGTAAGAGTAATGAGTATAGTAATTGTCGTTCTATCGATCATATAAACATAATATGGCTAATAATATGAGTTAGATTGATAATAATAAGAGTAATGAGTTTAGTAAATGTCACTCTATCGATCATATAGGCATAATATGGCTAATAATATGAGTTAGATTGATAATAATAAGAGTAATAAGTATAGTAATTGTCGTCGTATCGATCATATAAGCATAATATGGCTAATAATATGAGTTAGATTGATAATAGTAAGAGTAATGAGTATAGTAATTGTCGTTCTATCGATCATATAAGCATAATATGGCTAATAATATGAGTTAGATTGATAATAATAAGAGTAATGAGTATAGTAATTGTCGTTCTGTCGATCATATAAGCATAATATGGCTAATAATATGAGTTAGATTGATAATAGTAAGAGTAGTGAGTATAGTAATTGTCGTTCTATCGATCATATAAGCATAATATGGCTAATAATATGAGTTAGATTGATAATAATAAGAGTAATAAGTATAGTAATTGTCGTCCTATCGATCATATAAGCATAATATGGATAATGATATGAGTTAGATTGATAACAATAAGAGTAATGAGTATAGTAATTGTCGTTCTATCGATCATATAAGCATAATATGGCTAATAATATGAGTTAGATTGATAATAATAAGAGTAATAAGTATAGTAATTGTCGTCCTATCGATCATATAAGCATAATATGGCTAATAATAAGAGTTAGATTGATAATAATATGAGTAATGAGTATAGTAAATGTCGTTCTATCGATCATGTAGGCATAATATGGCTAATAATATGAGTTAGATTGATAATAATAAGAGTAGTGAGTAAAGTAGCTGTCGTTCTATCGATCATATCTGCATAATATGGTTAATAATATGAGTTAGATTGATAATAGTGAGTGTAATAAGTATAGTAATTGTCGTTCTGTCGATCATATAAGCATAATATGGCTAATAATATGAGTTAGATTGATAATAATAAGAGTAATAAGTATAGTAATTGTCGTTCGATCGATCACATAAGCATAATATGGCTAATAATATGAGTTAGATTGATAATAATAAGAGTAATAAGTATAGTAATTATCGTTCTTTCGATCATATTAGCATAATATGGCTAATAATATGAGTTAGATTGATAATAATAAGAGTCATAAGTATAGTAATTGTCGTTCTATCGATCATATAAGCATAATTTGGCTAATAATGTGAGTTAGATTGATAATAATAAGAGTAATAAGTATAGTAATTATCGTTCTACCGATCATATAAGCATAACATGGTTAATAATATGAGTTAGATTGATAACAGGGAGTGTAATAAGAATAGTAATTGTCGTTCTGTCGATCATATAAGCATAATATGGCTAATAAGATGAGTTAGATTGATAATAATAAGAGTAATGAGTATAGTAATTGTCGTTCTATCGATCATATCTGCATAATATGGTTAATAATATGAGTTAGATTGATAATAGTGAGTGTAATAAGTATAGTAATTGTCGTTCTGTCGCTCATATAAGCATAATATGGCTAATAATATGAGTTAGATTGATAATAATAAGAGTAATAAGTATAGTAATTGTCGTTCTATGGATCATATAAGCATAATATGGCTAATAATATGAGTTAGATTGATAATAATAAGAATAATCAGTATAGCAATTGTCGTTCTATCGATCATATCTGCATAATATGGTTAATAATATGAGTTAGATTGATAATAGTGAGTGTAATAAGTATAGTAATTGTCGTTCTGTCGATCATATAAGCATAATATGGCTAATAATATGAGTTAGATTGATAATAATAAGAGTAATAAGTATAGTAATTGTCGTTCTATCGATCATATAAGCATAATTTGGCTAATAATATGAGTTAGATTGATAACAATAAGAGTAATAAGTATAGTAATTATCGTTCTACCGATCATATAAACATAACGTGGTTAATAATATGAGTTAGATTGATAATAGTGAGTGTAATAAGTATAGTAATTGTCGTTCTGTCGATCATATAAGCATAATATGGCTAATAATATGAGTTAGATTGATAATAATAAGAGTAATACGTATAGTAATTGTCGTTCTATCGATCATATAAGCATAATATGGCAAATAATATGAGTTAGATTGATAATAATAAGAGTAATCAGTATAGTAATTGTCGTTCTATCGATCATATCTGCATAATATGGTTAATAATATGAGTCAGATTGATAATAGTGAGTGTAATAAGTACAGTAATTGTCGTTCTGTCGATCATATAAGCATAATATGGCTAATAATATGAGTTAGATTGATAATAATAAGAGTAATGAGAATAGTAATTGTCGTTCTATCGATCATATCTGCATAATATGGTTAATAATATGAGTTAGATTGATAATAGTGAGTGTAATAAGTATAGTAATTGTCGTTCTGTCGCTCATATAAGCATAATATGGCTAATAAGATGAGTTAGATTGATAATAATAAGAGTAATGAGTATAGTAATTGTCGTTCTATCGATCATATCTGCATAATATGGTTAATAATATGAGTTAGATTGATAATAGTGAGTGTAATAAGTATAGTAATTGTCGTTCTGTCGCTCATATAAGCATAATATGGCTAATAATATGAGTTAGATTGATAATAATAAGAGTAATAAGTATAGTAATTGTCGTTCTATGGATCATATAAGCATAATATGGCTAATAATATGAGTTAGATTGATAATAATAAGAATAATCAGTATAGCAATTGTCGTTCTATCGATCATATCTGCATAATATGGTTAATAATATGAGTTAGATTGATAATAGTGAGTGTAATAAGTATAGTAATTGTCGTTCTGTCGATCATATAAGCATAATATGGCTAATAATATGAGTTAGATTGATAATAATAAGAGTAATGAGAATAGTAATTGTCGTTCTATCGATCATATCTGCATAATATGGTTAATAATATGAGTTAGATTGATAATAGTGAGTGTAATAAGTATAGTAATTGTCGTTCTGTCGATCATATAAGCATAATGTGGCTAATAATATGAGTTAGAATGATAATAATAAGAGTAATAAGTATAGTAATTATCTTTCTACCGATCATATAAGCATAACATGGTTAATAATATGAGTTAGATTGATAACAGGGAGTGTAATAAGTATAGTAATTGTCGTTCTATCGATCATATAAGCATATTATGGCTAATAATATGAGTTAGATTGATAATAGTAAGAGTAATGAGTATAGTAATTGTCGTTCTATCGATCATATAAACATAATATGGCTAATAATATGAGTTAGATTGATAATAATAAGAGTAATGAGTTTAGTAAATGTCACTCTATCGATCATATAGGCATAATATGGCTAATAATATGAGTTAGATTGATAATAATAAGAGTAATAAGTATAGTAATTGTCGTCCTATCGATCATATAAGCATAATATGGCTAATAATATGAGTTAGATTGATAATAGTAAGAGTAATGAGTATAGTAATTGTCGTTCTATCGATCATATAAGCATAATATGGCTAATAATATGAGTTAGATTGATAATAATAAGAGTAATGAGTATAGTAATTGTCGTTCTGTCGATCATATAAGCATAATATGGCTAATAATATGAGTTAGATTGATAATAGTAAGAGTAGTGAGTATAGTAATTGTCGTTCTATCGATCATATAAGCATAATATGGCTAATAATATGAGTTAGATTGATAATAATAAGAGTAATAAGTATAGTAATTGTCGTCCTATCGATCATATAAGCATAATATGGATAATGATATGAGTTAGATTGATAACAATAAGAGTAATGAGTATAGTAATTGTCGTTCTATCGATCATATAAGCATAATATGGCTAATAATATGAGTTAGATTGATAATAATAAGAGTAATAAGTATAGTAATTGTCGTCCTATCGATCATATAAGCATAATATGGCTAATAATAAGAGTTAGATTGATAATAATATGAGTAATGAGTATAGTAATTGTCGTTCTATCGATCATATAAGCATAATATGGCTAATAATATGAGTTAGATTGATAATAATAAGAGTAGTGAGTATAGTAATTGTCGTTCTATCGATCATATCTGCATAATATGGTTAATAATATGAGTCAGATTGATAATAGTGAGTGTAATAAGTACAGTAATTGTCGTTCTGTCGATCATATAAGCATAATATGGCTAATAATATGAGTTAGATTGATAATAATAAGAGTAATGAGTATAGTAATTGTCGTTCTATCGATCATATTAGCATAATATGGCTAATAATATGAGTTAGATTGATAATAATAAGTGTAATAAGTATAGTAATTGTCGTTCTATCGATCATATAAGCATATTATGGCTAATAACATGAGTTAGATTGATAATAGTAAGAGTAATGAGTATAGTAATTGTCGTTCTATCGATCATATAAGTATAATATGGCTAATAATATGAGTTAGATTGATAATAATATGAGTAATAAGTATAGTAATTATCGTTCTACCGGTCATATAAGCATAATATGGTTAATAATATGAGTTAGATTGATAACAGGGAGTGTAATAAGAATAGTAATTGTCGTTCTGTCGATCATATAAGCATAATATGGCTAATAACATGAGTTAGATTCATAATAATAATAGTAATGAGTATAGTAATTGTCGTTCTATCGATCATATCTGCATAATATGGCTAATAATATGAGTTAGATTGATAATAATAAGAGTAATAAGTATAGTAATTGTCGTTCTGTCGATCATATAAGCATAATGTGGCTAATAATATGAGTTAGAATGATAATAATAAGAGTAATAAGTATAGTAATTATCTTTCTACCGATCATATAAGCATAATATGGTTAATAATATGAGTTAGATTGATAATAGTGAGTGTAATAAGTATAGTAATTGTCGTTCTATCGATCATATCTGCATAATATGGTTAATAATATGAGTCAGATTGATAATAGTGAGTGTAATAAGTACAGTAATTGTCGTTCTGTCGATCATATAAGCATAATATGGCTAATAATATGAGTTAGATTGATAATAATAAGAGTAATAAGTATAGTAATTGTCGTTCTATCGACCACATAAACATAATATGGCTAATAATATGAGTTAGATTGATAATAATAAGAGTAATAAGTATAGTAATTGTCGTTCTATCGATCATATAAGCATAATATGGCTAATAATATGAGTTAGATTGATAATAATAAGAATAATAAGTATAGTAATTATCGTTCTACCGATCATATAAACATAACATGGTTAATAATATGAGTCAGATTGATAACAGGGAGTGTAATAAGAATAGTAATTGTCGTTCTGTCGATCATATAAGCATAATATGGCTAATAAGATGAGTTAGATTGATAATAATAAGAGTAATGAGAATAGTAATTGTCGTTCTATCGATCATATCTGCATAATATGGTTAATAATATGAGTTAGATTGATAATAGTGAGTGTAATAAGTATAGTAATTGTCGTTCTGTCGATCATATAAGCATAATGTGGCTAATAATATGAGTTAGATTGATAATAATAAATGTAATAAGTATAGTAATTATCGTTCTACCGATCATATAAGCATAATATGGTTAATAATATGAGTTAGATTGATAACAGGGAGTGTAATAAGAATAGTAATTGTAGTTCTGTCGATCATATAAGCATAATATGGCTAATAATATGAGTTAGATTGATAATAGTATGAGTAATAAGTATAGTAATTGTCGTCCTATCGATCATATAAGCATAATATGGCTAATAATATCAGTTAGAATGATAATAATAAGAGTAATAAGTATAGTAATTATCTTTCTACCGATCATATAAGCATAACATGGTTAATAATATGAGTTAGATTGATAACAGGGAGTGTAATAAGTATAGTAATTGTCGTTCTATCGATCATATAAGCATATTATGGCTAATAATATGAGTTAGATTGATAATAGTAAGAGTAATGAGTATAGTAATTGTCGTTCTATCGATCATATAAACATAATATGGCTAATAATATGAGTTAGATTGATAATAATAAGAGTAATGAGTTTAGTAAATGTCACTCTATCGATCATATAGGCATAATATGGCTAATAATATGAGTTAGATTGATAATAATAAGAGTAATAAGTATAGTAATTGTCGTCCTATCGATCATATAAGCATAATATGGCTAATAATATGAGTTAGATTGATAATAGTAAGAGTAATGAGTATAGTAATTGTCGTTCTATCGATCATATAAGCATAATATGGCTAATAATATGAGTTAGATTGATAATAATAAGAGTAATGAGTATAGTAATTGTCGTTCTGTCGATCATATAAGCATAATATGGCTAATAATATGAGTTAGATTGATAATAGTAAGAGTAGTGAGTATAGTAATTGTCGTTCTATCGATCATATAAGCATAATATGGCTAATAATATGAGTTAGATTGATAATAGTAAGAGTAATGAGTATAGTAATTGTCGTTCTATCGATCATATAAACATAATATGGCTAATAATATGAGTTAGATTGATAATAATAAGAGTAATGAGTTTAGTAAATGTCACTCTATCGATCATATAGGCATAATATGGCTAATAATATGAGTTAGATTGATAATAATAAGAGTAATAAGTATAGTAATTGTCGTCCTATCGATCATATAAGCATAATATGGCTAATAATATGAGTTAGATTGATAATAGTAAGAGTAATGAGTATAGTAATTGTCGTTCTATCGATCATATAAGCATAATATGGCTAATAATATGAGTTAGATTGATAATAATAAGAGTAATGAGTATAGTAATTGTCGTTCTGTCGATCATATAAGCATAATATGGCTAATAATATGAGTTAGATTGATAATAGTAAGAGTAGTGAGTATAGTAATTGTCGTTCTATCGATCATATAAGCATAATATGGCTAATAATATGAGTTAGATTGATAATAATAAGAGTAATAAGTATAGTAATTGTCGTCCTATCGATCATATAAGCATAATATGGATAATGATATGAGTTAGATTGATAACAATAAGAGTAATGAGTATAGTAATTGTCGTTCTATCGATCATATAAGCATAATATGGCTAATAATATGAGTTAGATTGATAATAATAAGAGTAATAAGTATAGTAATTGTCGTCCTATCGATCATATAAGCATAATATGGCTAATAATAAGAGTTAGATTGATAATAATATGAGTAATGAGTATAGTAATTGTCGTTCTATCGATCATATAAGCATAATATGGCTAATAATATGAGTTAGATTGATAATAATAAGAGTAGTGAGTATAGTAATTGTCGTTCTATCGATCATATCTGCATAATATGGTTAATAATATGAGTCAGATTGATAATAGTGAGTGTAATAAGTACAGTAATTGTCGTTCTGTCGATCATATAAGCATAATATGGCTAATAATATGAGTTAGATTGATAATAATAAGAGTAATGAGTATAGTAATTGTCGTTCTATCGATCATATTAGCATAATATGGCTAATAATATGAGTTAGATTGATAATAATAAGTGTAATAAGTATAGTAATTGTCGTTCTATCGATCATATAAGCATATTATGGCTAATAACATGAGTTAGATTGATAATAGTAAGAGTAATGAGTATAGTAATTGTCGTTCTATCGATCATATAAGTATAATATGGCTAATAATATGAGTTAGATTGATAATAATATGAGTAATAAGTATAGTAATTATCGTTCTACCGGTCATATAAGCATAATATGGTTAATAATATGAGTTAGATTGATAACAGGGAGTGTAATAAGAATAGTAATTGTCGTTCTGTCGATCATATAAGCATAATATGGCTAATAACATGAGTTAGATTCATAATAATAATAGTAATGAGTATAGTAATTGTCGTTCTATCGATCATATCTGCATAATATGGCTAATAATATGAGTTAGATTGATAATAATAAGAGTAATAAGTATAGTAATTGTCGTTCTGTCGATCATATAAGCATAATGTGGCTAATAATATGAGTTAGAATGATAATAATAAGAGTAATAAGTATAGTAATTATCTTTCTACCGATCATATAAGCATAATATGGTTAATAATATGAGTTAGATTGATAATAGTGAGTGTAATAAGTATAGTAATTGTCGTTCTATCGATCATATCTGCATAATATGGTTAATAATATGAGTCAGATTGATAATAGTGAGTGTAATAAGTACAGTAATTGTCGTTCTGTCGATCATATAAGCATAATATGGCTAATAATATGAGTTAGATTGATAATAATAAGAGTAATAAGTATAGTAATTGTCGTTCTATCGACCACATAAACATAATATGGCTAATAATATGAGTTAGATTGATAATAATAAGAGTAATAAGTATAGTAATTGTCGTTCTATCGATCATATAAGCATAATATGGCTAATAATATGAGTTAGATTGATAATAATAAGAATAATAAGTATAGTAATTATCGTTCTACCGATCATATAAACATAACATGGTTAATAATATGAGTCAGATTGATAACAGGGAGTGTAATAAGAATAGTAATTGTCGTTCTGTCGATCATATAAGCATAATATGGCTAATAAGATGAGTTAGATTGATAATAATAAGAGTAATGAGAATAGTAATTGTCGTTCTATCGATCATATCTGCATAATATGGTTAATAATATGAGTTAGATTGATAATAGTGAGTGTAATAAGTATAGTAATTGTCGTTCTGTCGATCATATAAGCATAATGTGGCTAATAATATGAGTTAGATTGATAATAATAAATGTAATAAGTATAGTAATTATCGTTCTACCGATCATATAAGCATAATATGGTTAATAATATGAGTTAGATTGATAACAGGGAGTGTAATAAGAATAGTAATTGTAGTTCTGTCGATCATATAAGCATAATATGGCTAATAATATGAGTTAGATTGATAATAGTATGAGTAATAAGTATAGTAATTGTCGTCCTATCGATCATATAAGCATAATATGGCTAATAATATCAGTTAGAATGATAATAATAAGAGTAATAAGTATAGTAATTATCTTTCTACCGATCATATAAGCATAACATGGTTAATAATATGAGTTAGATTGATAACAGGGAGTGTAATAAGTATAGTAATTGTCGTTCTATCGATCATATAAGCATATTATGGCTAATAATATGAGTTAGATTGATAATAGTAAGAGTAATGAGTATAGTAATTGTCGTTCTATCGATCATATAAACATAATATGGCTAATAATATGAGTTAGATTGATAATAATAAGAGTAATGAGTTTAGTAAATGTCACTCTATCGATCATATAGGCATAATATGGCTAATAATATGAGTTAGATTGATAATAATAAGAGTAATAAGTATAGTAATTGTCGTCCTATCGATCATATAAGCATAATATGGCTAATAATATGAGTTAGATTGATAATAGTAAGAGTAATGAGTATAGTAATTGTCGTTCTATCGATCATATAAGCATAATATGGCTAATAATATGAGTTAGATTGATAATAATAAGAGTAATGAGTATAGTAATTGTCGTTCTGTCGATCATATAAGCATAATATGGCTAATAATATGAGTTAGATTGATAATAGTAAGAGTAGTGAGTATAGTAATTGTCGTTCTATCGATCATATAAGCATAATATGGCTAATAATATGAGTTAGATTGATAATAATAAGAGTAATAAGTATAGTAATTGTCGTCCTATCGATCATATAAGCATAATATGGATAATGATATGAGTTAGATTGATAACAATAAGAGTAATGAGTATAGTAATTGTCGTTCTATCGATCATATAAGCATAATATGGCTAATAATATGAGTTAGATTGATAATAATAAGAGTAATAAGTATAGTAATTGTCGTCCTATCGATCATATAAGCATAATATGGCTAATAATAAGAGTTAGATTGATAATAATATGAGTAATGAGTATAGTAATTGTCGTTCTATCGATCATATAAGCATAATATGGCTAATAATATGAGTTAGATTGATAATAATAAGAGTAGTGAGTATAGTAATTGTCGTTCTATCGATCATATCTGCATAATATGGTTAATAATATGAGTCAGATTGATAATAGTGAGTGTAATAAGTACAGTAATTGTCGTTCTGTCGATCATATAAGCATAATATGGCTAATAATATGAGTTAGATTGATAATAATAAGAGTAATGAGTATAGTAATTGTCGTTCTATCGATCATATTAGCATAATATGGCTAATAATATGAGTTAGATTGATAATAATAAGTGTAATAAGTATAGTAATTGTCGTTCTATCGATCATATAAGCATATTATGGCTAATAACATGAGTTAGATTGATAATAGTAAGAGTAATGAGTATAGTAATTGTCGTTCTATCGATCATATAAGTATAATATGGCTAATAATATGAGTTAGATTGATAATAATATGAGTAATAAGTATAGTAATTATCGTTCTACCGGTCATATAAGCATAATATGGTTAATAATATGAGTTAGATTGATAGCAGGGAGTGTAATAAGAATAGTAATTGTCGTTCTGTCGATCATATAAGCATAATATGGCTAATAACATGAGTTAGATTCATAATAATAATAGTAATGAGTATAGTAATTGTCGTTCTATCGATCATATCTGCATAATATGGCTAATAATATGAGTTAGATTGATAATAATAAGAGTAATAAGTATAGTAATTGTCGTTCTGTCGATCATATAAGCATAATGTGGCTAATAATATGAGTTAGAATGATAATAATAAGAGTAATAAGTATAGTAATTATCTTTCTACCGATCATATAAGCATAATATGGTTAATAATATGAGTTAGATTGATAATAGTGAGTGTAATAAGTATAGTAATTGTCGTTCTGTCGATCATATAAGCATAATATGGCTAATAATATGAGTTAGATTGATAATAATAAGAGTAATAAGTATAGTAATTGTCGTTCTATCGATCATATAAGCAGAATATGGCTAATAATATGAGTTAGATTGATAATAATATGAGTAATGAGTATAGTAATTGTCGTTCTATCGATCATATAATCATAATATGGCTAATAATATGAGTTAGATTGATAATAATAAGAGTAGTGAGTATAGTAATTGTCGTTCTATCGATCATATCTGCATAATATGGTTAATAATATGAGTCAGATTGATAATAGTGAGTGTAATAAGTACAGTAATTGTCGTTCTGTCGATCATATAAGCATAATATGGCTAATAATATGAGTTAGATTGATAATAATAAGAGTAATAAGTATAGTAATTGTCGTTCTATCGACCACATAAACATAATATGGCTAATAATATGAGTTAGATTGATAATAATAAGAGTAATGAGTATAGTAATTGTCGTTCTATCGATCATATTAGCATAATATGGCTAATAATATGAGTTAGATTGATAATAATAAGTGTAATAAGTATAGTAATTGTCGTTCTATCGATCATATAAGCATATTATGGCTAATAACATGAGTTAGGTTGATAATAGTAAGAGTAATGAGTATAGTAATTGTCGTTCTATCGATCATATAAGTATAATATGGCTAATAATATGAGTTAGATTGATAATAATATGAGTAATAAGTATAGTAATTATCGTTCTACCGGTCATATAAGCATAATATGGTTAATAATATGAGTTAGATTGATAACAGGGAGTGTAATAAGAATAGTAATTGTCGTTCTATCGATCATATAAGCAAAATATGGCTAATAATATGAGTTAGATTGATAATAATAAGAGTAATAAGTATAGTAATTGTCGTTCTATCGATTACATAAGCATAATATCGCTAATAAAATGAGTTAGATTGATAATAATAAGAGTAATGAGTATAGTAAGTGTCGTTCCATCGATCACATAGGCATAATATGGCTAATAATATGAGTTAGATTGATAATAATAAGAGTAGTGAGTATAGTAATTGTCGTTCTATCGATCATATCTGCATAATATGGTTAATAATATGAGTCAGATTGATAATAGTGAGTGTAATAAGTACAGTAATTGTCGTTCTGTCGATCATATAAGCATAATATGGCTAATAATATGAGTTAGATTGATAATAATAAGAGTAATAAGTATAGTAATTGTCGTTCTATCGACCACATAAACATAATATGGCTAATAATATGAGTTAGATTGATAATAATAAGAGTAATGAGTATAGTAATTGTCGTTCTATCGATCATATTAGCATAATATGGCTAATAATATGAGTTAGATTGATAATAATAAGTGTAATAAGTATAGTAATTGGCGTTCTATCGATCATATAAGTATAATATGGCTAATAATATGAGTTAGATTCATAATAATAATAGTAATGAGTATAGTAATTGTCGTTCTATCGATCATATCTGCATAATATGGCTAATAATATGAGTTAGATTGATAATAATTAGAGTAATAAGTATAGTAATTATCTTTCTACCGATCATATAAGCATAATACGGTTAATAATATGAGTTAGATTGATAATAGTGAGTGTAATAAGTATAGTAATTGTCGTTCTGTCGATCATATAAGCATAATATGGCTAATAATATGAGTTAGATTGATAATAATAAGAGTAATAAGTATAGTAATTGTCGTTCTATCGATCATATCTGCATAATATGGTTAATAATATGAGTTAGATTGATAATAGTGAGTGTAATAAGTATAGTAATTGTCGTTCTGTCGATCATATAAGCATAATATGGCTAATAATATGAGTTAGATTGATAATAATAAGAGTAATAAGTATAGTAATTATCGTTCTACCGATCATATAAGCATAATATGGTTAATAATATGAGTTAGATTGATAACAGGGAGTGTAATAAGAATAGTAATTGTCGTCCTGTCGAACATATAAGCGTAATATGGCTAATAATATGAGTTAGATTGATAATAATAAGAGTAATGAGTATAGCAATTGTCGTTCTATCGATCATATTAGCATAATATGGCTAATAATATGAGTTAGATTGATAATAACAAGTGTAATAAGTATAGTAATTGTCGTTCTATCGATCATATAAGCATATTATGGCTAATAATATGAGTTAGACTGATAATAGTAAGAGTAATGAGTATAGTAATTGTCGTTCTATCGATCATATAAACATAATATGGCTAATAATATGAGTTAGATTGATAATAATATGAGTAATAAGTATAGTAATTATCGTTCTACCGGTCATATAAGCATAATATGGTTAATAATATGAGTTAGATTGATAACAGGGAGTGTAATAAGAATAGTAATTGTCGTTCTGTTGATCATATAAGCATAATATGGCTAATAATATGAGTTAGATTGATAATAATAATAGTAATGAGTATAGTAATTGTCGTTCTATCGATCATATCTGCATAATATGGTTAATAATATGAGTTGGATTGATAATAATAAGAGTAATAAGTATAGTAATTGTCGTTCTGTCGATCATATAAGCATAATGTGGCTAATAATATGAGTTAGATTGATAATAATAAGAGTAATAAGTATAGTAATTATCTTTCTACCGATCATATAAGCATAATATGGTTAATAATATGAGTTAGATTGATAATAGTGAGTGTAATAAGTATAGTAATTGTCGTTCTGTCGATCATATAAGCATAATATGGCTAATAATATGAGTTAGATTGATAATAATAAGAGTAATAAGTATAGTAATTGTCGTCCTATCGATCATATAAGCATAATATGGCTAATAATATGAGTTAGATTGATAATAATAAGAGTAATAAGTATAGTAATTGTCGTTCTATCGATCACATAAGCATAATATCGCTAACAAAATGAGTTAGATTGATAATAATAAGAGTAATGAGTATAGTAATTGTCGTTCTATCGATCATATCTGCATAATATGGCTAATAATATGAGTTAGATTGATAATAATAAGAGTAATAAGTATAGTAATTGTCGTTCTATCGATCACATAAGCATAATATCGCTAATAATATGAGTTAGATTGATAACAGGGAGTGTAATAAGAATAGTAATTGTCGTTCTATCGATCATATAAGCATAATATGGCTAATAATATGAGTTAGATTGATAATAGTATGAGTAATAAGTATAGTAATTGTCGTCCTATCGATCATATAAGCATAATATGGCTAATAATATCAGTTAGATTGATAATAATAAGAGTAGTGAGTATAGTAATTGTCGTTCTATCGATCATATAAGCATAATATGGCTAATAATATGAGTTAGATTGATAATAACAAGAGTAATAAGTATAGTAATTGTCGTTCTATCGATCATATAAGCATAATATGGTTAATAATGAGTTAGATTGATAACAGGGAGTGTAATAAGAATAGTAATTGTCGTTCTGTCGATCATATAAGCATAATATGGCTAATAATATGAGTTAGATTGACAATAATAAGAGTAATAAGTATAGTAATTGTCGTCCTATCGATCATATAAGCATAATATGGCTAATAATATGAGTTAGATTGATAATAATAAGAGTAGTGAGTATAGTAATTGTCGTCCTATCGATCATATAAGCATAATATGGCTAATAATATGAGTTAGGTTGATAATAATAAGAGTAACAAGTATAGTAATTGTCGTCCTATCGGTCATATAAGCATAATATGGCTAATAATATGAGTTAGATTGATAATAATAAGAGTAATGAGTATAGTAATTGTCGTTCTATCGATCATATTTGCATAATATGGTTAATAATATGAGTTAGATTGACAATAATAAGAGTAATAAGTATAGTAATTGTCGTCCTATCGATCATATAAGCATAATATGGCTAATAATATGAGTTAGATTGATAATAATAAGAGTAGTGAGTATAGTAATTGTCGTCCTATCGATCATATAAGCATAATATGGCTAATAATATGAGTTAAATTGATAATAATAAGAGTAATAAGTATAGTAATTGTCGTCCTATCGGTCATATAAGCATAATATGGCTAATAATATGAGTTAGATTGATAATAATAAGAGTAATGAGTATAGTAATTGTCGTTCTATCGATCATATTTGCATAATATGGTTAATAATATGAGTTAGATTGATAACAGGGAGTGTAGTAAGAATAGTAGTTGTCGTTCTGTCGATCATATAAGCATAATATGGTTAATAATATGAGTTAGATTGATAACAGGGAGTGTAATAAGAATAGTAATTGTCGTTCTGTCCATCATATAAGCATAATATGGCTAATAATATGAGTTAGATTGATAATAATAAGAGTAATAAGTATAGTAATTGTCGTCCTATCGATCATATAAGCATAATATGGCTAATAGTATGAGTTAGATTGATAATAATAAGAGTAGTGAGTATAGTAATTGTCGTTCCATCCATCATATAAGCATAATATGGCTAATAATATGAGTTAGATTGATAACAATAAGAGTAGTGAGTATAGTAATTGTCGTCCTATCGATCATATTTGCATAATATGGTTAATAATATGAGTTAGATTGATATTAATAAGAGTAGTGAGTATAGTAATTGTCGTTCCATCCATCATATAAGCATAATATGGCTAATAATATGAGTTAGATTGATAATAATAAGAGTAATAAGTATAGTAATTGTCGTTCTGTCGATCATATAAGCATAATGTGGCTAATAATATGAGTTAGAATGATAATAATAAGAGTAATAAGTATAGTAATTATCTTTCTACCGATCATATAAGCATAATATGGTTAATAATATGAGTTAGATTGATAATAGTGAGTGTAATAAGTATAGTAATTGTCGTTCTGTCGATCATATAAGCATAATATGGCTAATAATATGAGTTAGATTGATAATAATAAGAGTAATAAGTATAGTAATTGTCGTTCTATCGATCATATAAGCAGAATATGGCTAATAATATGAGTTAGATTGATAATAATATGAGTAATGAGTATAGTAATTGTCGTTCTATCGATCATATAATCATAATATGGCTAATAATATGAGTTAGATTGATAATAATAAGAGTAGTGAGTATAGTAATTGTCGTTCTATCGATCATATCTGCATAATATGGTTAATAATATGAGTCAGATTGATAATAGTGAGTGTAATAAGTACAGTAATTGTCGTTCTGTCGATCATATAAGCATAATATGGCTAATAATATGAGTTAGATTGATAATAATAAGAGTAATAAGTATAGTAATTGTCGTTCTATCGACCACATAAACATAATATGGCTAATAATATGAGTTAGATTGATAATAATAAGAGTAATGAGTATAGTAATTGTCGTTCTATCGATCATATTAGCATAATATGGCTAATAATATGAGTTAGATTGATAATAATAAGTGTAATAAGTATAGTAATTGTCGTTCTATCGATCATATAAGCATATTATGGCTAATAACATGAGTTAGATTGATAATAGTAAGAGTAATGAGTATAGTAATTGTCGTTCTATCGATCATATAAGTATAATATGGCTAATAATATGAGTTAGATTGATAATAATATGAGTAATAAGTATAGTAATTATCGTTCTACCGGTCATATAAGCATAATATGGTTAATAATATGAGTTAGATTGATAACAGGGAGTGTAATAAGAATAGTAATTGTCGTTCTATCGATCATATAAGCAAAATATGGCTAATAATATGAGTTAGATTGATAATAATAAGAGTAATAAGTATAGTAATTGTCGTTCTATCGATCACATAAGCATAATATCGCTAATAAAATGAGTTAGATTGATAATAATAAGAGTAATGAGTATAGTAAGTGTCGTTCCATCGATCATATAGGCATAATATGGCTAATAATATGAGTTAGATTGATAATAATAAGAGTAGTGAGTATAGTAATTGTCGTTCTATCGATCATATCTGCATAATATGGTTAATAATATGAGTCAGATTGATAATAGTGAGTGTAATAAGTACAGTAATTGTCGTTCTGTCGATCATATAAGCATAATATGGCTAATAATATGAGTTAGATTGATAATAATAAGAGTAATAAGTATAGTAATTGTCGTTCTATCGACCACATAAACATAATATGGCTAATAATATGAGTTAGATTGATAATAATAAGAGTAATGAGTATAGTAATTGTCGTTCTATCGATCATATTAGCATAATATGGCTAATAATATGAGTTAGATTGATAATAATAAGTGTAATAAGTATAGTAATTGGCGTTCTATCGATCATATAAGTATAATATGGCTAATAATATGAGTTAGATTCATAATAATAATAGTAATGAGTATAGTAATTGTCGTTCTATCGATCATATCTGCATAATATGGCTAATAATATGAGTTAGATTGATAATAATTAGAGTAATAAGTATAGTAATTATCTTTCTACCGATCATATAAGCATAATACGGTTAATAATATGAGTTAGATTGATAATAGTGAGTGTAATAAGTATAGTAATTGTCGTTCTGTCGATCATATAAGCATAATATGGCTAATAATATGAGTTAGATTGATAATAATAAGAGTAATAAGTATAGTAATTGTCGTTCTATCGATCATATCTGCATAATATGGTTAATAATATGAGTTAGATTGATAATAGTGAGTGTAATAAGTATAGTAATTGTCGTTCTGTCGATCATATAAGCATAATATGGCTAATAATATGAGTTAGATTGATAATAATAAGAGTAATAAGTATAGTAATTATCGTTCTACCGATCATATAAGCATAATATGGTTAATAATATGAGTTAGATTGATAACAGGGAGTGTAATAAGAATAGTAATTGTCGTCCTGTCGAACATATAAGCGTAATATGGCTAATAATATGAGTTAGATTGATAATAATAAGAGTAATGAGTATAGCAATTGTCGTTCTATCGATCATATTAGCATAATATGGCTAATAATATGAGTTAGATTGATAATAACAAGTGTAATAAGTATAGTAATTGTCGTTCTATCGATCATATAAGCATATTATGGCTAATAATATGAGTTAGACTGATAATAGTAAGAGTAATGAGTATAGTAATTGTCGTTCTATCGATCATATAAACATAATATGGCTAATAATATGAGTTAGATTGATAATAATATGAGTAATAAGTATAGTAATTATCGTTCTACCGGTCATATAAGCATAATATGGTTAATAATATGAGTTAGATTGATAACAGGGAGTGTAATAAGAATAGTAATTGTCGTTCTGTTGATCATATAAGCATAATATGGCTAATAATATGAGTTAGATTGATAATAATAATAGTAATGAGTATAGTAATTGTCGTTCTATCGATCATATCTGCATAATATGGTTAATAATATGAGTTGGATTGATAATAATAAGAGTAATAAGTATAGTAATTGTCGTTCTGTCGATCATATAAGCATAATGTGGCTAATAATATGAGTTAGATTGATAATAATAAGAGTAATAAGTATAGTAATTATCTTTCTACCGATCATATAAGCATAATATGGTTAATAATATGAGTTAGATTGATAATAGTGAGTGTAATAAGTATAGTAATTGTCGTTCTGTCGATCATATAAGCATAATATGGCTAATAATATGAGTTAGATTGATAATAATAAGAGTAATAAGTATAGTAATTGTCGTCCTATCGATCATATAAGCATAATATGGCTAATAATATGAGTTAGATTGATAATAATAAGAGTAATAAGTATAGTAATTGTCGTTCTATCGATCACATAAGCATAATATCGCTAACAAAATGAGTTAGATTGATAATAATAAGAGTAATGAGTATAGTAATTGTCGTTCTATCGATCGTATAAGCATAATATGGCTAATAATATGAGTTAGATTGATAATAATAAGAGTAATAAGTATAGTAATTATCGTTCTTTCGATCATATTAGCATAATATGGCTAATAATATGAGTTAGATTGATAATAATAAGAGTAATAAGTATAGTAATTGTCGTTCTATCGATCACATAAGCATAATATCGCTAATAATATGAGTTAGATTGATAATAATAATAGTAATGAGTATAGTAAATGTCGTTCTATCGATCATATAGGCATAATATGGCTAATAATATGAGTTAGATTGATAATAATAAGAGTAGTGAGTAAAGTAGTTGTCGTTCTATCGATCATATCTGCATAATATGGTTAATAATATGAGTTAGATTGATAATAGTGAGTGTAATAAGTATAGTAATTGTCGTTCTGTCGATCATATAAGCATAATATGGCTAATAATATGAGTTAGATTGATAATAATAAGAGTAATAAGTATAGTAATTATCGTTCTACCGATCATATAAGCATAATATGCTTAATAATATGAGTTAGATTGATAATAATAAGAGTAGTGAGTAAAGTAATTGTCGTTCTATCGATCATATCTGCATAATATGGTTAATAATATGAGTTAGATTGATAATAATAAGAGTAATGAGTATAGTAATTGTCGTTCTATCGATCGTATAAGCATAATATGGCTAATAATATGAGTTAGATTGATAATAATAAGAGTAATAAGTATAGTAATTATCGTTCTTTCGATCATATTAGCATAATATGGCTAATAATATGAGTTAGATTGATAATAATAAGAGTAATAAGTATAGTAATTGTCGTTCTATCGATCACATAAGCATAATATCGCTAATAATATGAGTTAGATTGATAACAGGGAGTGTAATAAGAATAGTAATTGTCGTTCTATCGATCATATAAGCATAATATGGCTAATAATATGAGTTAGATTGATAATAGTATGAGTAATAAGTATAGTAATTGTCGTCCTATCGATCATATAAGCATAATATGGCTAATAATATCAGTTAGATTGATAATAATAAGAGTAGTGAGTATAGTAATTGTCGTTCTATCGATCATATAAGCATAATATGGCTAATAATATGAGTTAGATTGATAATAACAAGAGTAATAAGTATAGTAATTGTCGTTCTATCGATCATATAAGCATAATATGGTTAATAATGAGTTAGATTGATAACAGGGAGTGTAATAAGAATAGTAATTGTCGTTCTGTCGATCATATAAGCATAATATGGCTAATAATATGAGTTAGATTGACAATAATAAGAGTAATAAGTATAGTAATTGTCGTCCTATCGATCATATAAGCATAATATGGCTAATAATATGAGTTAGATTGATAATAATAAGAGTAGTGAGTATAGTAATTGTCGTCCTATCGATCATATAAGCATAATATGGCTAATAATATGAGTTAGGTTGATAATAATAAGAGTAACAAGTATAGTAATTGTCGTCCTATCGGTCATATAAGCATAATATGGCTAATAATATGAGTTAGATTGATAATAATAAGAGTAATGAGTATAGTAATTGTCGTTCTATCGATCATATTTGCATAATATGGTTAATAATATGAGTTAGATTGACAATAATAAGAGTAATAAGTATAGTAATTGTCGTCCTATCGATCATATAAGCATAATATGGCTAATAATATGAGTTAGATTGATAATAATAAGTGTAGTGAGTATAGTAATTGTCGTCCTATCGATCATATAAGCATAATATGGCTAATAATATGAGTTAAATTGATAATAATAAGAGTAATAAGTATAGTAATTGTCGTCCTATCGGTCATATAAGCATAATATGGCTAATAATATGAGTTAGATTGATAATAATAAGAGTAATGAGTATAGTAATTGTCGTTCTATCGATCATATTTGCATAATATGGTTAATAATATGAGTTAGATTGATAACAGGGAGTGTAGTAAGAATAGTAGTTGTCGTTCTGTCGATCATATAAGCATAATATGGTTAATAATATGAGTTAGATTGATAACAGGGAGTGTAATAAGAATAGTAATTGTCGTTCTGTCCATCATATAAGCATAATATGGCTAATAATATGAGTTAGATTGATAATAATAAGAGTAATAAGTATAGTAATTGTCGTCCTATCGATCATATAAGCATAATATGGCTAATAGTATGAGTTAGATTGATAATAATAAGAGTAGTGAGTATAGTAATTGTCGTTCCATCCATCATATAAGCATAATATGGCTAATAATATGAGTTAGATTGATAACAATAAGAGTAGTGAGTATAGTAATTGTCGTCCTATCGATCATATTTGCATAATATGGTTAATAATATGAGTTAGATTGATATTAATAAGAGTAGTGAGTATAGTAATTGTCGTTCTATCGATCATATCTGCATAATATGGTTAATAATATGAGTCAGATTGATAATAGTGAGTGTAATAAGTACAGTAATTGTCGTTCTGTCGATCATATAAGCATAATATGGCTAATAATATGAGTTAGATTGATAATAATAAGAGTAATGAGTATAGTAATTGTCGTTCTATCGATCATATTAGCATAATATGGCTAATAATATGAGTTAGATTGATAATAATAAGTGTAATAAGTATAGTAATTGTCGTTCTATCGATCATATAAGCATATTATGGCTAATAACATGAGTTAGATTGATAATAGTAAGAGTAATGAGTATAGTAATTGTCGTTCTATCGATCATATAAGTATAATATGGCTAATAATATGAGTTAGATTGATAATAATATGAGTAATAAGTATAGTAATTATCGTTCTACCGGTCATATAAGCATAATATGGTTAATAATATGAGTTAGATTGATAACAGGGAGTGTAATAAGAATAGTAATTGTCGTTCTGTCGATCATATAAGCATAATATGGCTAATAACATGAGTTAGATTCATAATAATAATAGTAATGAGTATAGTAATTGTCGTTCTATCGATCATATCTGCATAATATGGCTAATAATATGAGTTAGATTGATAATAATAAGAGTAATAAGTATAGTAATTGTCGTTCTGTCGATCATATAAGCATAATGTGGCTAATAATATGAGTTAGAATGATAATAATAAGAGTAATAAGTATAGTAATTATCTTTCTACCGATCATATAAGCATAATATGGTTAATAATATGAGTTAGATTGATAATAGTGAGTGTAATAAGTATAGTAATTGTCGTTCTGTCGATCATATAAGCATAATATGGCTAATAATATGAGTTAGATTGATAATAATAAGAGTAATAAGTATAGTAATTGTCGTTGTATCGATCATATAAGCATAATATGGCTAATAATATTAGTTAGATTGATAATAATATGAGTAATGAGTATAGTAATTGTCGTTCTATCGATCATATAATCATAATATGGCTAATAATATGAGTTAGATTGATAATAATAAGAGTAGTGAGTATAGTAATTGTCGTTCTATCGATCATATCTGCATAATATGGTTAATAATATGAGTCAGATTGATAATAGTGAGTGTAATAAGTACAGTAATTGTCGTTCTGTCGATCATATAAGCATAATATGGCTAATAATATGAGTTAGATTGATAATAATAAGAGTAATAAGTATAGTAATTGTCGTTCTATCGACCACATAAACATAATATGGCTAATAATATGAGTTAGATTGATAATAATAAGAGTAATGAGTATAGTAATTGTCGTTCTATCGATCATATTAGCATAATATGGCTAATAATATGAGTTAGATTGATAATAATAAGTGTAATAAGTATAGTAATTGGCGTTCTATCGATCATATAAGTATAATATGGCTAATAATATGAGTTAGATTCATAATAATAATAGTAATGAGTATAGTAATTGTCGTTCTATCGATCATATCTGCATAATATGGCTAATAATATGAGTTAGATTGATAATAATTAGAGTAATAAGTATAGTAATTATCTTTCTACCGATCATATAAGCATAATACGGTTAATAATATGAGTTAGATTGATAATATTGAGTGTAATAAGTATAGTAATTGTCGTTCTGTCGATCATATAATCATAATATGGCTAATAATATGAGTTAGATGGATAATAATAAGAGTAATATGTATAGTAATTGTCGTTCGATCGATCACATAAGCATAATATGGCTAATAATATGAGTTAGATTGATAATAATAAGAATAATAAGTATAGTAATTATCGTTCTACCGATCATATAAACATAACATGGTTAATAATATGAGTCAGATTGATAACAGGGAGTGTAATAAGAATAGTAATTGTCGTTCTGTCGATCATATAAGCATAATATGGCTAATAAGATGAGTTAGATTGATAATAATAAGAGTAATGAGAATAGTAATTGTCGTTCTATCGATCATATCTGCATAATATGGTTAATAATATGAGTTAGATTGATAATAGTGAGTGTAATAAGTATAGTAATTGTCGTTCTGTCGATCATATAAGCATAATGTGGCTAATAATATGAGTTAGAATGATAATAATAAGAGTAATAAGTATAGTAATTGTCGTTCTATCGATCACATAAGCATAATATCGCTAATAATATGAGTTAGATTGATAATAATAATAGTAATGAGTATAGTAAATGTCGTTCTATCGATCATATAGGCATAATATGGCTAATAATATGAGTTAGATTGATAATAATAAGAGTAGTGAGTAAAGTAGTTGTCGTTCTATCGATCATATCTGCATAATATGGTTAATAATATGAGTTAGATTGATAATAGTGAGTGTAATAAGTATAGTAATTGTCGTTCTGTCGATCATATAAGCATAATATGGCTAATAATATGAGTTAGATTGATAATAATAAGAGTAATAAGTATAGTAATTATCGTTCTACCGATCATATAAGCATAATATGCTTAATAATATGAGTTAGATTGATAATAATAAGAGTAGTGAGTAAAGTAATTGTCGTTCTATCGATCATATCTGCATAATATGGTTAATAATATGAGTTAGATTGATAATAATAAGAGTAATGAGTATAGTAATTGTCGTTCTATCGATCGTATAAGCATAATATGGCTAATAATATGAGTTAGATTGATAATAATAAGAGTAATAAGTATAGTAATTATCGTTCTTTCGATCATATTAGCATAATATGGCTAATAATATGAGTTAGATTGATAATAATAAGAGTAATAAGTATAGTAATTGTCGTTCTATCGATCACATAAGCATAATATCGCTAATAATATGAGTTAGATTGATAACAGGGAGTGTAATAAGAATAGTAATTGTCGTTCTATCGATCATATAAGCATAATATGGCTAATAATATGAGTTAGATTGATAATAGTATGAGTAATAAGTATAGTAATTGTCGTCCTATCGATCATATAAGCATAATATGGCTAATAATATCAGTTAGATTGATAATAATAAGAGTAGTGAGTATAGTAATTGTCGTTCTATCGATCATATAAGCATAATATGGCTAATAATATGAGTTAGATTGATAATAACAAGAGTAATAAGTATAGTAATTGTCGTTCTATCGATCATATAAGCATAATATGGTTAATAATGAGTTAGATTGATAACAGGGAGTGTAATAAGAATAGTAATTGTCGTTCTGTCGATCATATAAGCATAATATGGCTAATAATATGAGTTAGATTGACAATAATAAGAGTAATAAGTATAGTAATTGTCGTCCTATCGATCATATAAGCATAATATGGCTAATAATATGAGTTAGATTGATAATAATAAGAGTAGTGAGTATAGTAATTGTCGTCCTATCGATCATATAAGCATAATATGGCTAATAATATGAGTTAGGTTGATAATAATAAGAGTAACAAGTATAGTAATTGTCGTCCTATCGGTCATATAAGCATAATATGGCTAATAATATGAGTTAGATTGATAATAATAAGAGTAATGAGTATAGTAATTGTCGTTCTATCGATCATATTTGCATAATATGGTTAATAATATGAGTTAGATTGACAATAATAAGAGTAATAAGTATAGTAATTGTCGTCCTATCGATCATATAAGCATAATATGGCTAATAATATGAGTTAGATTGATAATAATAAGAGTAGTGAGTATAGTAATTGTCGTCCTATCGATCATATAAGCATAATATGGCTAATAATATGAGTTAAATTGATAATAATAAGAGTAATAAGTATAGTAATTGTCGTCCTATCGGTCATATAAGCATAATATGGCTAATAATATGAGTTAGATTGATAATAATAAGAGTAATGAGTATAGTAATTGTCGTTCTATCGATCATATTTGCATAATATGGTTAATAATATGAGTTAGATTGATAACAGGGAGTGTAGTAAGAATAGTAGTTGTCGTTCTGTCGATCATATAAGCATAATATGGTTAATAATATGAGTTAGATTGATAACAGGGAGTGTAATAAGAATAGTAATTGTCGTTCTGTCCATCATATAAGCATAATATGGCTAATAATATGAGTTAGATTGATAATAATAAGAGTAATAAGTATAGTAATTGTCGTCCTATCGATCATATAAGCATAATATGGCTAATAGTATGAGTTAGATTGATAATAATAAGAGTAGTGAGTATAGTAATTGTCGTTCCATCCATCATATAAGCATAATATGGCTAATAATATGAGTTAGATTGATAACAATAAGAGTAGTGAGTATAGTAATTGTCGTCCTATCGATCATATTTGCATAATATGGTTAATAATATGAGTTAGATTGATATTAATAAGAGTAGTGAGTATAGTAATTGTCGTTCTATCGATCATATCTGCATAATATGGTTAATAATATGAGTCAGATTGATAATAGTGAGTGTAATAAGTACAGTAATTGTCGTTCTGTCGATCATATAAGCATAATATGGCTAATAATATGAGTTAGATTGATAATAATAAGAGTAATGAGTATAGTAATTGTCGTTCTATCGATCATATTAGCATAATATGGCTAATAATATGAGTTAGATTGATAATAATAAGTGTAATAAGTATAGTAATTGTCGTTCTATCGATCATATAAGCATATTATGGCTAATAACATGAGTTAGATTGATAATAGTAAGAGTAATGAGTATAGTAATTGTCGTTCTATCGATCATATAAGTATAATATGGCTAATAATATGAGTTAGATTGATAATAATATGAGTAATAAGTATAGTAATTATCGTTCTACCGGTCATATAAGCATAATATGGTTAATAATATGAGTTAGATTGATAACAGGGAGTGTAATAAGAATAGTAATTGTCGTTCTGTCGATCATATAAGCATAATATGGCTAATAACATGAGTTAGATTCATAATAATAATAGTAATGAGTATAGTAATTGTCGTTCTATCGATCATATCTGCATAATATGGCTAATAATATGAGTTAGATTGATAATAATAAGAGTAATAAGTATAGTAATTGTCGTTCTGTCGATCATATAAGCATAATGTGGCTAATAATATGAGTTAGAATGATAATAATAAGAGTAATAAGTATAGTAATTATCTTTCTACCGATCATATAAGCATAATATGGTTAATAATATGAGTTAGATTGATAATAGTGAGTGTAATAAGTATAGTAATTGTCGTTCTGTCGATCATATAAGCATAATATGGCTAATAATATGAGTTAGATTGATAATAATAAGAGTAATAAGTATAGTAATTGTCGTTGTATCGATCATATAAGCATAATATGGCTAATAATATTAGTTAGATTGATAATAATATGAGTAATGAGTATAGTAATTGTCGTTCTATCGATCATATAATCATAATATGGCTAATAATATGAGTTAGATTGATAATAATAAGAGTAGTGAGTATAGTAATTGTCGTTTTATCGATCATATCTGCATAATATGGTTAATAATATGAGTCAGATTGATAATAGTGAGTGTAATAAGTACAGTAATTGTCGTTCTGTCGATCATATAAGCATAATATGGCTAATAATATGAGTTAGATTGATAATAATAAGAGTAATAAGTATAGTAATTGTCGTTCTATCGACCACATAAACATAATATGGCTAATAATATGAGTTAGATTGATAATAATAAGAGTAATGAGTATAGTAATTGTCGTTCTATCGATCATATTAGCATAATATGGCTAATAATATGAGTTAGATTGATAATAATAAGTGTAATAAGTATAGTAATTGGCGTTCTATCGATCATATAAGTATAATATGGCTAATAATATGAGTTAGATTCATAATAATAATAGTAATGAGTATAGTAATTGTCGTTCTATCGATCATATCTGCATAATATGGCTAATAATATGAGTTAGATTGATAATAATTAGAGTAATAAGTATAGTAATTATCTTTCTACCGATCATATAAGCATAATACGGTTAATAATATGAGTTAGATTGATAATATTGAGTGTAATAAGTATAGTAATTGTCGTTCTGTCGATCATATAATCATAATATGGCTAATAATATGAGTTAGATGGATAATAATAAGAGTAATATGTATAGTAATTGTCGTTCGATCGATCACATAAGCATAATATGGCTAATAATATGAGTTAGATTGATAATAATAAGAATAATAAGTATAGTAATTATCGTTCTACCGATCATATAAACATAACATGGTTAATAATATGAGTCAGATTGATAACAGGGAGTGTAATAAGAATAGTAATTGTCGTTCTGTCGATCATATAAGCATAATATGGCTAATAAGATGAGTTAGATTGATAATAATAAGAGTAATGAGAATAGTAATTGTCGTTCTATCGATCATATCTGCATAATATGGTTAATAATATGAGTTAGATTGATAATAGTGAGTGTAATAAGTATAGTAATTGTCGTTCTGTCGATCATATAAGCATAATGTGGCTAATAATATGAGTTAGAATGATAATAATAAGAGTAATAAGTATAGTAATTATCTTTCTACCGATCATATAAGCATAACATGGTTAATAATATGAGTTAGATTGATAACAGGGAGTGTAATAAGTATAGTAATTGTCGTTCTATCGATCATATAAGCATATTATGGCTAATAATATGAGTTAGATTGATAATAGTAAGAGTAATGAGTATAGTAATTGTCGTTCTATCGATCATATAAACATAATATGGCTAATAATATGAGTTAGATTGATAATAATAAGAGTAATGAGTTTAGTAAATGTCACTCTATCGATCATATAGGCATAATATGGCTAATAATATGAGTTAGATTGATAATAATAAGAGTAATAAGTATAGTAATTGTCGTCCTATCGATCATATAAGCATAATATGGCTAATAATATGAGTTAGATTGATAATAGTAAGAGTAATGAGTATAGTAATTGTCGTTCTATCGATCATATAAGCATAATATGGCTAATAATATGAGTTAGATTGATAATAATAAGAGTAATGAGTATAGTAATTGTCGTTCTGTCGATCATATAAGCATAATATGGCTAATAATATGAGTTAGATTGATAATAGTAAGAGTAGTGAGTATAGTAATTGTCGTTCTATCGATCATATAAGCATAATATGGCTAATAATATGAGTTAGATTGATAATAATAAGAGTAATAAGTATAGTAATTGTCGTCCTATCGATCATATAAGCATAATATGGATAATGATATGAGTTAGATTGATAATAATAAGAATAATAAGTATAGTAATTATCGTTCTACCGATCATATAAACATAACATGGTTAATAATATGAGTCAGATTGATAACAGGGAGTGTAATAAGAATAGTAATTGTCGTTCTGTCGATCATATAAGCATAATATGGCTAATAAGATGAGTTAGATTGATAATAATAAGAGTAATGAGAATAGTAATTGTCGTTCTATCGATCATATCTGCATAATATGGTTAATAATATGAGTTAGATTGATAATAGTGAGTGTAATAAGTATAGTAATTGTCGTTCTGTCGATCATATAAGCATAATGTGGCTAATAATATGAGTTAGAATGATAATAATAAGAGTAATAAGTATAGTAATTATCTTTCTACCGATCATATAAGCATAACATGGTTAATAATATGAGTTAGATTGATAACAGGGAGTGTAATAAGTATAGTAATTGTCGTTCTATCGATCATATAAGCATATTATGGCTAATAATATGAGTTAGATTGATAATAGTAAGAGTAATGAGTATAGTAATTGTCGTTCTATCGATCATATAAACATAATATGGCTAATAATATGAGTTAGATTGATAATAATAAGAGTAATGAGTTTAGTAAATGTCACTCTATCGATCATATAGGCATAATATGGCTAATAATATGAGTTAGATTGATAATAATAAGAGTAATAAGTATAGTAATTGTCGTCCTATCGATCATATAAGCATAATATGGCTAATAATATGAGTTAGATTGATAATAGTAAGAGTAATGAGTATAGTAATTGTCGTTCTATCGATCATATAAGCATAATATGGCTAATAATATGAGTTAGATTGATAATAATAAGAGTAATGAGTATAGTAATTGTCGTTCTGTCGATCATATAAGCATAATATGGCTAATAATATGAGTTAGATTGATAATAGTAAGAGTAGTGAGTATAGTAATTGTCGTTCTATCGATCATATAAGCATAATATGGCTAATAATATGAGTTAGATTGATAATAATAAGAGTAATAAGTATAGTAATTGTCGTCCTATCGATCATATAAGCATAATATGGATAATGATATGAGTTAGATTGATAACAATAAGAGTAATGAGTATAGTAATTGTCGTTCTATCGATCATATAAGCATAATATGGCTAATAATATGAGTTAGATTGATAATAATAAGAGTAATAAGTATAGTAATTGTCGTCCTATCGATCATATAAGCATAATATGGCTAATAATAAGAGTTAGATTGATAATAATATGAGTAATGAGTATAGTAATTGTCGTTCTATCGATCATATAAGCATAATATGGCTAATAATATGAGTTAGATTGATAATAATAAGACTAGTGAGTATAGTAATTGTCGTTCTATCGATCATATCTGCATAATATGGTTAATAATATGAGTCAGATTGATAATAGTGAGTGTAATAAGTACAGTAATTGTCGTTCTGTCGATCATATAAGCATAATATGGCTAATAATATGAGTTAGATTGATAATAATAAGAGTAATGAGTATAGTAATTGTCGTTCTATCGATCATATTAGCATAATATGGCTAATAATATGAGTTAGATTGATAATAATAAGTGTAATAAGTATAGTAATTGTCGTTCTATCGATCATATAAGCATATTATGGCTAATAACATGAGTTAGATTGATAATAGTAAGAGTAATGAGTATAGTAATTGTCGTTCTATCGATCATATAAGTATAATATGGCTAATAATATGAGTTAGATTGATAATAATATGAGTAATAAGTATAGTAATTATCGTTCTACCGGTCATATAAGCATAATATGGTTAATAATATGAGTTAGATTGATAACAGGGAGTGTAATAAGAATAGTAATTGTCGTTCTGTCGATCATATAAGCATAATATGGCTAATAACATGAGTTAGATTCATAATAATAATAGTAATGAGTATAGTAATTGTCGTTCTATCGATCATATCTGCATAATATGGCTAATAATATGAGTTAGATTGATAATAATAAGAGTAATAAGTATAGTAATTGTCGTTCTGTCGATCATATAAGCATAATGTGGCTAATAATATGAGTTAGAATGATAATAATAAGAGTAATAAGTATAGTAATTATCTTTCTACCGATCATATAAGCATAATATGGTTAATAATATGAGTTAGATTGATAATAGTGAGTGTAATAAGTATAGTAATTGTCGTTCTGTCGATCATATAAGCATAATATGGCTAATAATATGAGTTAGATTGATAATAATAAGAGTAATAAGTATAGTAATTGTCGTTCTATCGATCATATAAGCAGAATATGGCTAATAATATGAGTTAGATTGATAATAATATGAGTAATGAGTATAGTAATTGTCGTTCTATCGATCATATAATCATAATATGGCTAATAATATGAGTTAGATTGATAATAATAAGAGTAGTGAGTATAGTAATTGTCGTTCTATCGATCATATCTGCATAATATGGTTAATAATATGAGTCAGATTGATAATAGTGAGTGTAATAAGTACAGTAATTGTCGTTCTGTCGATCATATAAGCATAATATGGCTAATAATATGAGTTAGATTGATAATAATAAGAGTAATAAGTATAGTAATTGTCGTTCTATCGACCACATAAACATAATATGGCTAATAATATGAGTTAGATTGATAATAATAAGAGTAATGAGTATAGTAATTGTCGTTCTATCGATCATATTAGCATAATATGGCTAATAATATGAGTTAGATTGATAATAATAAGTGTAATAAGTATAGTAATTGTCGTTCTATCGATCATATAAGCATATTATGGCTAATAACATGAGTTAGATTGATAATAGTAAGAGTAATGAGTATAGTAATTGTCGTTCTATCGATCATATAAGTATAATATGGCTAATAATATGAGTTAGATTGATAATAATATGAGTAATAAGTATAGTAATTATCGTTCTACCGGTCATATAAGCATAATATGGTTAATAATATGAGTTAGATTGATAACAGGGAGTGTAATAAGAATAGTAATTGTCGTTCTATCGATCATATAAGCAAAATATGGCTAATAATATGAGTTAGATTGATAATAATAAGAGTAATAAGTATAGTAATTGTCGTTCTATCGATCACATAAGCATAATATCGCTAATAAAATGAGTTAGATTGATAATAATAAGAGTAATGAGTATAGTAAGTGTCGTTCCATCGATCATATAGGCATAATATGGCTAATAATATGAGTTAGATTGATAATAATAAGAGTAGTGAGTATAGTAATTGTCGTTCTATCGATCATATCTGCATAATATGGTTAATAATATGAGTCAGATTGATAATAGTGAGTGTAATAAGTACAGTAATTGTCGTTCTGTCGATCATATAAGCATAATATGGCTAATAATATGAGTTAGATTGATAATAATAAGAGTAATAAGTATAGTAATTGTCGTTCTATCGACCACATAAACATAATATGGCTAATAATATGAGTTAGATTGATAATAATAAGAGTAATGAGTATAGTAATTGTCGTTCTATCGATCATATTAGCATAATATGGCTAATAATATGAGTTAGATTGATAATAATAAGTGTAATAAGTATAGTAATTGGCGTTCTATCGATCATATAAGTATAATATGGCTAATAATATGAGTTAGATTCATAATAATAATAGTAATGAGTATAGTAATTGTCGTTCTATCGATCATATCTGCATAATATGGCTAATAATATGAGTTAGATTGATAATAATTAGAGTAATAAGTATAGTAATTATCTTTCTACCGATCATATAAGCATAATACGGTTAATAATATGAGTTAGATTGATAATAGTGAGTGTAATAAGTATAGTAATTGTCGTTCTGTCGATCATATAAGCATAATATGGCTAATAATATGAGTTAGATTGATAATAATAAGAGTAATAAGTATAGTAATTGTCGTTCTATCGATCATATCTGCATAATATGGTTAATAATATGAGTTAGATTGATAATAGTGAGTGTAATAAGTATAGTAATTGTCGTTCTGTCGATCATATAAGCATAATATGGCTAATAATATGAGTTAGATTGATAATAATAAGAGTAATAAGTATAGTAATTATCGTTCTACCGATCATATAAGCATAATATGGTTAATAATATGAGTTAGATTGATAACAGGGAGTGTAATAAGAATAGTAATTGTCGTCCTGTCGAACATATAAGCGTAATATGGCTAATAATATGAGTTAGATTGATAATAATAAGAGTAATGAGTATAGTAATTGTCGTTCTATCGATCATATTAGCATAATATGGCTAATAATATGAGTTAGATTGATAATAACAAGTGTAATAAGTATAGTAATTGTCGTTCTATCGATCATATAAGCATATTATGGCTAATAATATGAGTTAGACTGATAATAGTAAGAGTAATGAGTATAGTAATTGTCGTTCTATCGATCATATAAACATAATATGGCTAATAATATGAGTTAGATTGATAATAATATGAGTAATAAGTATAGTAATTATCGTTCTACCGGTCATATAAGCATAATATGGTTAATAATATGAGTTAGATTGATAACAGGGAGTGTAATAAGAATAGTAATTGTCGTTCTGTTGATCATATAAGCATAATATGGCTAATAATATGAGTTAGATTGATAATAATAATAGTAATGAGTATAGTAATTGTCGTTCTATCGATCATATCTGCATAATATGGTTAATAATATGAGTTGGATTGATAATAATAAGAGTAATAAGTATAGTAATTGTCGTTCTGTCGATCATATAAGCATAATGTGGCTAATAATATGAGTTAGATTGATAATAATAAGAGTAATAAGTATAGTAATTATCTTTCTACCGATCATATAAGCATAATATGGTTAATAATATGAGTTAGATTGATAATAGTGAGTGTAATAAGTATAGTAATTGTCGTTCTGTCGATCATATAAGCATAATATGGCTAATAATATGAGTTAGATTGATAATAATAAGAGTAATAAGTATAGTAATTATCGTTCTACCGATCATATAAGCATAATATGCTTAATAATATGAGTTAGATTGATAATAATAAGAGTAGTGAGTAAAGTAATTGTCGTTCTATCGATCATATCTGCATAATATGGTTAATAATATGAGTTAGATTGATAATAATAAGAGTAATGAGTATAGTAATTGTCGTTCTATCGATCGTATAAGCATAATATGGCTAATAATATGAGTTAGATTGATAATAATAAGAGTAATAAGTATAGTAATTATCGTTCTTTCGATCATATTAGCATAATATGGCTAATAATATGAGTTAGATTGATAATAATAAGAGTAATAAGTATAGTAATTGTCGTTCTATCGATCACATAAGCATAATATCGCTAATAATATGAGTTAGATTGATAACAGGGAGTGTAATAAGAATAGTAATTGTAGTTCTATCGATCATATAAGCATAATATGGCTAATAATATGAGTTAGATTGATAATAGTATGAGTAATAAGTATAGTAATTGTCGTCCTATCGATCATATAAGCATAATATGGCTAATAATATCAGTTAGATTGATAATAATAAGAGTAGTGAGTATAGTAATTGTCGTTCTATCGATCATATAAGCATAATATGGCTAATAATATGAGTTAGATTGATAATAACAAGAGTAATAAGTATAGTAATTGTCGTTCTATCGATCATATAAGCATA
Source organism: Megachile rotundata (assembly GCF_050947335.1). NCBI lineage: Eukaryota > Metazoa > Arthropoda > Insecta > Hymenoptera > Megachilidae > Megachile > Megachile rotundata. Next base: position 3,375 of record NW_027473565.1, on the reverse strand, counting down.
ATATGGTTAATAATGAGTTAGATTGATAACAGGGAGTGTAATAAGAATAGTAATTGTCGTTCTGTCGATCATATAAGCATAATATGGCTAATAATATGAGTTAGATTGACAATAATAAGAGTAATAAGTATAGTAATTGTCGTCCTATCGATCATATAAGCATAATATGGCTAATAATATGAGTTAGATTGATAATAATAAGAGTAGTGAGTATAGTAATTGTCGTCCTATCGATCATATAAGCATAATATGGCTAATAATATGAGTTAGGTTGATAATAATAAGAGTAACAAGTATAGTAATTGTCGTCCTATCGGTCATATAAGCATAATATGGCTAATAATATGAGTTAGATTGATAATAATAAGAGTAATGAGTATAGTAATTGTCGTTCTATCGATCATATTTGCATAATATGGTTAATAATATGAGTTAGATTGATATTAATAAGAGTAATACGTATAGTAATTTTCGTCCTATCGATCATATAAGCACAATATGGCTAATAGTATGAGTTAGATTGATAATAATAAGAGTAGTGAGTATAGTAATTGTCGTCCTATCGATCATATAAGCATAATATGGCTAATAATATGAGTTAAATTGATAATAATTAGAGTAATAAGTATAGTAATTGTGGTCCTATCGGTCACATAAGCATAATATGGCTAATAATATGAGTTAATTCATAATGATACGACTAATACGTATAGTAATTGTCGTTCTATCGATCATATAAGCATAATATGGTTAATAATATGAGTTAGATTGATAACAGGGAGTGTAGTAAGAATAGTAGTTGTCGTTCTGTCGATCATATAAGCATAATATGGTTAATAATATGAGTTAGATTGATAACAGGGAGTGTAATAAGAATAGTAATTGTCGTTCTGTCCATCATATAAGCATAATATGGCTAATAATATGAGTTAGATTGATAATAATAAGAGTAATAAGTATAGTAATTGTCGTCCTATCGATCATATAAGCATAATATGGCTAATAGTATGAGTTAGATTGATAATAATAAGAGTAGTGAGTATAGTAATTGTCGTTCCATCCATCATATAAGCATAATATGGCTAATAATATGAGTTAGATTGATAACAATAAGAGTAGTGAGTATAGTAATTGTCGTCCTATCGATCATATTTGCATAATATGGTTAATAATATGAGTTAGATTGATATTAATAAGAGTAGTGAGTATAGTAATTGTCGTTCTATCGATCATATCTGCATAATATGGTTAATAATATGAGTCAGATTGATAATAGTGAGTGTAATAAGTACAGTAATTGTCGTTCTGTCGATCATATAAGCATAATATGGCTAATAATATGAGTTAGATTGATAATAATAAGAGTAATGAGTATAGTAATTGTCGTTCTATCGATCATATTAGCATAATATGGCTAATAATATGAGTTAGATTGATAATAATAAGTGTAATAAGTATAGTAATTGTCGTTCTATCGATCATATAAGCATATTATGGCTAATAACATGAGTTAGATTGATAATAGTAAGAGTAATGAGTATAGTAATTGTCGTTCTATCGATCATATAAGTATAATATGGCTAATAATATGAGTTAGATTGATAATAATATGAGTAATAAGTATAGTAATTATCGTTCTACCGGTCATATAAGCATAATATGGTTAATAATATGAGTTAGATTGATAACAGGGAGTGTAATAAGAATAGTAATTGTCGTTCTGTCGATCATATAAGCATAATATGGCTAATAACATGAGTTAGATTCATAATAATAATAGTAATGAGTATAGTAATTGTCGTTCTATCGATCATATCTGCATAATATGGCTAATAATATGAGTTAGATTGATAATAATAAGAGTAATAAGTATAGTAATTGTCGTTCTGTCGATCATATAAGCATAATGTGGCTAATAATATGAGTTAGAATGATAATAATAAGAGTAATAAGTATAGTAATTATCTTTCTACCGATCATATAAGCATAATATGGTTAATAATATGAGTTAGATTGATAATAGTGAGTGTAATAAGTATAGTAATTGTCGTTCTGTCGATCATATAAGCATAATATGGCTAATAATATGAGTTAGATTGATAATAATAAGAGTAATAAGTATAGTAATTGTCGTTGTATCGATCATATAAGCATAATATGGCTAATAATATTAGTTAGATTGATAATAATATGAGTAATGAGTATAGTAATTGTCGTTCTATCGATCATATAATCATAATATGGCTAATAATATGAGTTAGATTGATAATAATAAGAGTAGTGAGTATAGTAATTGTCGTTCTATCGATCATATCTGCATAATATGGTTAATAATATGAGTCAGATTGATAATAGTGAGTGTAATAAGTACAGTAATTGTCGTTCTGTCGATCATATAAGCATAATATGGCTAATAATATGAGTTAGATTGATAATATTGAGTGTAATAAGTATAGTAATTGTCGTTCTGTCGATCATATAATCGTAATATGGCTAATAATATGAGTTAGATGGATAATAATAAGAGTAATATGTATAGTAATTGTCGTTCGATCGATCACATAAGCATAATATCGCTAATAATATGAGTTAGATTGATAATAATAAGAGTAATGAGTATAGTAAATGTCGTTCTATCGATCATATAGGCATAATATGGCTAATAATATGAGTTAGATTGATAATAATAAGAGTAGTGAGTAAAGTAATTGTCGTTCTATCGATCATATCTGCATAATATGGTTAATAATATGAGTTAGATTGATAATAATAAGAGTAATGAGTATAGTAATTGTCGTTCTATCGATCGTATAAGCATAATATGGCTAATAATATGAGTTAGATTGATAATAATAGGAGTAATAAGTATAGTAATTATCGTTCTTTCGATCATATTAGCATAATATGGCTAATAATATGAGTTAGATTGATAATAATAAGAGTAATAAGTATAGTAATTGTCGTTCTATCGATCATATTTGCATAATATGGTTAATAATATGAGTTAGATTGATATTAATAAGAGTAATAAGTATAGTAATTTTCGTCCTATCGATCATATAAGCATAATATGGCTAATAATATGAGTTAGATTGATAACAATAAGAGTAGTGAGTATAGTAATTGTCGTCCTATCGATCATATAAGCATAATATGGCTAATAATATGAGTTAGATTGATAATAATAAATGTAATAAGTATAGTAATTATCGTTCTACCGATCATATAAGCATAATATGGTTAATAATATGAGTTAGATTGATAACAGGGAGTGTAATAAGAATAGTAATTGTAGTTCTGTCGATCATATAAGCATAATATGGCTAATAATATGAGTTAGATTGATAATAGTATGAGTAATAAGTATAGTAATTG